>NW_026578454.1:0-25000 GCF_029603195.1 Condylostylus longicornis
TAATCATTAAAAAAAAAATTTTTTTTTTTTTTTTTTTTTTTTTTTATAAAAACTTTAAACTCGATTTGCGGCTAAACTAGAAGAGATAGAGCGATTCTAATAGTTTTTTATAATCATTAAAAAAATTTTTTTTTTTTTTTTTTTTTTTTTTTATAAAAACTTTAAACTCGATTTGCGGCTAAACTAGAAGAGATAGAGCGATTCTAATTGTTTTTTATAATCATTAAAAAAAAAAATTTTTTTTTTTTTTTTTTTTTTTTTTTTTTTTTATAAAAACTTTAAACTCGATTTTCGGCTAAACTAGAAGAGATAAAGCGATTCTAATTGTTTTTTATAATCATTAAAAAAAAAAAATTTTTTTTTTTTTTTTTTTTTTTTTTTATAAAAACTTTAAACTCGATTTGCGGCTAAACTAGAAGAGATAGAGCGATTCTAATTGTTTTTTATAATCATTAAAAAAAAAAATTTTTTTTTTTTTTTTTTTTTTTTTATAAAAACTTTAAACTCGATTTGCGGCTAAACTAGAAGAGATAGAGCGATTCTAATTGTTTTTTATAATCATTAAAAAAAAAATTTTTTTTTTTTTTTTTTTTTTTATAAAAACTTTAAACTCGATTTGCGGCTAAACTAGAAGAGATAGAGCGATTCTAATAGTTTTTTATAATCATTAAAAAAATTTTTTTTTTTTTTTTTTTTTTTTTTTTTTATAAAAACTTTAAACTCGATTTGCGGCTAAACTAGAAGAGATAGAGCGATTCTAATTGTTTTTTATAATCATTAAAAAATTTTTTTTTTTTTTTTTTTTTTTTTTTTTTATAAAAACTTTAAACTCGATTTGCGGCTAAACTAGAAGAGATAGAGCGATTCTAATTGTTTTTTATAATCATTAAAAAATTTTTTTTTTTTTTTTTTTTTTTTTTTTTTTTTTATAAAAACTTTAAACTCGATTTGCGGCTAAACTAGAAGAGATAGAGCGATTCTAATTGTTTTTTATAATCATTAAAAAAAATTTTTTTTTTTTGTTTTTTTTTTTTATAAAAACTTTAAACTCGATTTGCGGCTAAACTAGAAGAGATAAAGCGATTCTAATTGTTTTTTATAATCATTAAAAAAAAAAATTTTTTTTTTTTTTTTTTTTTTTTTTTTTTTTATAAAAACTTTAAACTCGATTTGCGGCTAAACTAGAAGAGATAGAGCGATTCTAATAGTTTTTTATAATCATTAAAAAAAAAATTTTTTTTTTTTTTTTTTTTTTTTTTTTTTTATAAAAACTTTAAACTCGATTTGCGGCTAAACTAGAAGAGATAGAGCGATTCTAATAGTTTTTTATAATCATTAAAAAAATTTTTTTTTTTTTTTTTTTTTTTTTTTTTTTTTTATAAAAACTTTAAACTCGATTTGCGGCTAAACTAGAAGAGATAGAGCGATTCTAATAGTTTTTTATAATCATTAAAAAATTTTTTTTTTTTTTTTTTTTTTTTTTTTATAAAAACTTTAAACTCGATTTGCGGCTAAACTAGAAGAGATAGAGCGATTCTAATTGTTTTTTATAATCATTAAAAAAATTTTTTTTTTTTTGTTTTTTTTTTTTTTTTTTTATAAAAACTTTAAACTCGATTTGCGGCTAAACTAGAAGAGATAGAGCGATTCTAATTGTTTTTTATAATTATTAAAAAAAATTTTTTTTTTTTTTTTTTTTTTTTTTATAAAACTTTAAACTCGATTTGCGGCTAAACTAGAAGAGATAGAGCGATTCTAATAGTTTTTTATAATCATTAAAAAAAATTTTTTTTTTTTTTTTTTTTTTTTTTTTATAAAAACTTTAAACTCGATTTGCGGCTAAACTAGAAGAGATAGAGCGATTCTAATTGTTTTTTATAATCATTAAAAAAAATTTTTTTTTTTTTGTTTTTTTTTTTTTTTTTTTATAAATACTTTAAACTCGATTTGCGGCTAAACTAGAAGAGATAGAGCGATTCTAATTGTTTTTTATAATCATTAAAAAAAAAATTTTTTTTTTTTTTTTTTTTTTTTTTTTTTTTATAAAAACTTTAAACTCGATTTGCGGCTAAACTAGAAGAGATAGAGCGATTCTAATAGTTTTTTATAATCATTAAAAAAATTTTTTTTTTTTTTTTTTTTTTTTTTTATAAAAACTTTAAACTCGATTTGCGGCTAAACTAGAAGAGATAGAGCGATTCTAATTGTTTTTTATAATCATTAAAAAAAAAAAATTTTTTTTTTTTTTTTTTTTTTTTTTTTATAAAAACTTTAAACTCGATTTGCGGCTAAACTAGAAGAGATAGAGCGATTCTAATTGTTTTTTATAATCATTAAAAAAAAAAATTTTTTTTTTTTTTTTTTTTTTTTTTTATAAAAACTTTAAACTCGATTTGCGGCTAAACTAGAAGAGATAGAGCGATTCTAATAGTTTTTTATAATCATTAAAAAAATTTTTTTTTTTTTTTTTTTTTTTTTTTATAAAAACTTTAAACTCGATTTGCGGCTAAACTAGAAGAGATAGAGCGATTCTAATTGTTTTTTATAATCATTAAAAAAAAAAATTTTTTTTTTTTTTTTTTTTTTTTTTTTTATAAAAACTTTAAACTCGATTTGCGGCTAAACTAGAAGAGATAGAGCGATTCTAATTGTTTTTTATAATCATTAAAAAAAAAAATTTTTTTTTTTTTTTTTTTTTTTTTTTTATAAAAACTTTAAACTCACTAGAAGAGATAGAGCGATTCTAATTGTTTTTTATAATCATTAAAAAAAAAAATATTTTTTTTTTTTTTTTTTTTTTTTTTATAAAAACTTTAAACTCGATTTGCGGCTAAACTAGAAGAGATAGAGCGATTCTAATAGTTTTTTATAATCATTAAAAAATTTTTTTTTTTTTTTTTTTTTTTTTTTTTATAAAAACTTTAAACTCGATTTGCGGCTAAACTAGAAGAGATAGAGCGATTCTAATTGTTTTTTATAATCATTAAAAAAAAAAATTTTTTTTTTTTTTTTTTTTTTTTTTTTTTTTTATAAAAACTTTAAACTCGATTTGCGGCTAAACTAGAAGAGATAGAGCGATTCTAATAGTTTTTTATAATCATTAAAAAAAATTTTTTTTTTTTTTTTTTTTTTTTTTTTTTTATAAAAACTTTAAACTCGATTTGCGGCTAAACTAGAAGAGATAGAGCGATTCTAATAGTTTTTTATAATCATTAAAAAAAATTTTTTTTTTTTTTTTTTTTTTTTTTTTATAAAAACTTTAAACTCGATTTGCGGCTAAACTAGAAGAGATAGAGCGATTCTAATTGTTTTTTATAATCATTAAAAAAATTTTTTTTTTTTTTTTTTTTTTTTTTTTTTTTATAAAAACTTTAAACTCGATTTGCGGCTAAACTAGAAGAGATAGAGCGATTCTAATAGTTTTTTATAATCATTAAAAAAAATTTTTTTTTTTTTTTTTTTTTTTTTTTATAAAAACTTTAAACTCGATTTGCGGCTAAACTAGAAGAGATAGAGCGATTCTAATTGTTTTTTATAATCATTAAAAAAAAAATTTTTTTTTTTTTTTTTTTTTTTTTTTTATAAAAACTTTAAACTCGATTTGCGGCTAAACTAGAAGAGATAGAGCGATTCTAATAGTTTTTTATAATCATTAAAAAAAATTTTTTTTTTTTTTTTTTTTTTTTTTTTTATAAAAACTTTAAACTCGATTTGCGGCTAAACTAGAAGAGATAGAGCGATTCTAATTGTTTTTTATAATCATTAAAAAAAAAATTTTTTTTTTTTTTTTTTTTTTTTTTTTTTATAAAAACTTTAAACTCGATTTGCGGCTAAACTAGAAGAGATAGAGCGATTCTAATAGTTTTTTATAATCATTAAAAAAATTTTTTTTTTTTTTTTTTTTTTTTTTTTTTATAAAAACTTTAAACTCGATTTGCGGCTAAACTAGAAGAGATAGAGCGATTCTAATTGTTTTTTATAATCATTAAAAAAATTTTTTTTTTTTTTTTTTTTTTTTTTTTTTTATAAAAACTTTAAACTCGATTTGCGGCTAAACTAGAAGAGATAGAGCGATTCTAATAGTTTTTTATAATCATTAAAAAAATTTTTTTTTTTTTTTTTTTTTTTTTTTATAAAAACTTTAAACTCGATTTGCGGCTAAACTAGAAGAGATAGAGCGATTCTAATTGTTTTTTATAATCATTAAAAAAAAAAATTTTTTTTTTTTTTTTTTTTTTTTTTTTTATAAAAACTTTAAACTCGATTTGCGGCTAAACTAGAAGAGATAGAGCGATTCTAATAGTTTTTTATAATCATTAAAAAAAATTTTTTTTTTTTTTTTTTTTTTTTTTTTATAAAAACTTTAAACTCGATTTGCGGCTAAACTAGAAGAGATAGAGCGATTCTAATTGTTTTTTATAATCATTAAAAAAAAAAATTTTTTTTTTTTTTTTTTTTTTTTTTTTTTTTTATAAAAACTTTAAACTCGATTTTCGGCTAAACTAGAAGAGATAAAGCGATTCTAATTGTTTTTTATAATCATTAAAAAAAAAAAATTTTTTTTTTTTTTTTTTTTTTTTTTTTATAAAAACTTTAAACTCGATTTGCGGCTAACTAGAAGAGATAGAGCGATTCTAATTGTTTTTTATAATCATTAAAAAAAAAAATTTTTTTTTTTTTTTTTTTTTTTTTTTTATAAAAACTTTAAACTCGATTTGCGGCTAAACTAGAAGAGATAGAGCGATTCTAATTGTTTTTTATAATCATTAAAAAAAAAAATTTTTTTTTTTTTTTTTTTTTTTTTTTTATAAAAACTTTAAACTCGATTTGCGGCTAAACTAGAAGAGATAGAGCGATTCTAATTGTTTTTTATAATCATTAAAAAAAAAAAATTTTTTTTTTTTTTTTTTTTATAAAAACTTTAAACTCGATTTGCGGCTAAACTAGAAGAGATAGAGCGATTCTAATAGTTTTTTATAATCATTAAAAAAATTTTTTTTTTTTTTTTTTTTTTTTTTTATAAAAACTTTAAACTCGATTTGCGGCTAAACTAGAAGAGATAGAGCGATTCTAATTGTTTTTTATAATCATTAAAAAAATTTTTTTTTTTTTTTTTTTTTTTTTTTTTTATAAAAACTTTAAACTCGATTTGCGGCTAAACTAGAAGAGATAGAGCGATTCTAATTGTTTTTTATAATCATTAAAAAATTTTTTTTTTTTTTTTTTTTTTTTTTTTTTTTTTTATAAAAACTTTAAACTCGATTTGCGGCTAAACTAGAAGAGATAGAGCGATTCTAATTGTTTTTTATAATCATTAAAAAAATTTTTTTTTTTTTGTTTTTTTTTTTTATAAAAACTTTAAACTCGATTTGCGGCTAAACTAGAAGAGATAAAGCGATTCTAATTGTTTTTTATAATCATTAAAAAAATTTTTTTTTTTTTTTTTTTTTTTTTTTTTTTTTTTATAAAAACTTTAAACTCGATTTGCGGCTAAACTAGAAGAGATAGAGCGATTCTAATAGTTTTTTATAATCATTAAAAAAATTTTTTTTTTTTTTTTTTTTTTTTTTTTTTTTTTTATAAAAACTTTAAACTCGATTTGCGGCTAAACTAGAAGAGATAGAGCGATTCTAATAGTTTTTTATAATCATTAAAAAATTTTTTTTTTTTTTTTTTTTTTTTTTTTTATAAAAACTTTAAACTCGATTTGCGGCTAAACTAGAAGAGATAGAGCGATTCTAATTGTTTTTTATAATCATTAAAAAAATTTTTTTTTTTTTGTTTTTTTTTTTTTTTTTTATAAAAACTTTAAACTCGATTTGCGGCTAAACTAGAAGAGATAGAGCGATTCTAATTGTTTTTTATAATTATTAAAAAAAATTTTTTTTTTTTTTTTTTTTTTTTTTTATAAAAACTTTAAACTCGATTTGCGGCTAAACTAGAAGAGATAGAGCGATTCTAATAGTTTTTTATAATCATTAAAAAAATTTTTTTTTTTTTTTTTTTTTTTTTTTTATAAAAACTTTAAACTCGATTTGCGGCTAAACTAGAAGAGATAGAGCGATTCTAATTGTTTTTTATAATCATTAAAAAAATTTTTTTTTTTTTGTTTTTTTTTTTTTTTTTTATAAATACTTTAAACTCGATTTGCGGCTAAACTAGAAGAGATAGAGCGATTCTAATTGTTTTTTATAATCATTAAAAAAAAAAATTTTTTTTTTTTTTTTTTTTTTTTTTTTTTTTATAAAAACTTTAAACTCGATTTGCGGCTAAACTAGAAGAGATAGAGCGATTCTAATAGTTTTTTATAATCATTAAAAAAATTTTTTTTTTTTTTTTTTTTTTTTTTTATAAAAACTTTAAACTCGATTTGCGGCTAAACTAGAAGAGATAGAGCGATTCTAATTGTTTTTTATAATCATTAAAAAAAAAAAATTTTTTTTTTTTTTTTTTTTTTTTTTTTATAAAAACTTTAAACTCGATTTGCGGCTAAACTAGAAGAGATAGAGCGATTCTAATTGTTTTTTATAATCATTAAAAAAAAAAATTTTTTTTTTTTTTTTTTTTTTTTTTTATAAAAACTTTAAACTCGATTTGCGGCTAAACTAGAAGAGATAGAGCGATTCTAATAGTTTTTTATAATCATTAAAAAAATTTTTTTTTTTTTTTTTTTTTTTTTTTTATAAAAACTTTAAACTCGATTTGCGGCTAAACTAGAAGAGATAGAGCGATTCTAATTGTTTTTTATAATCATTAAAAAAAAAAAATTTTTTTTTTTTTTTTTTTTTTTTTTTTATAAAAACTTTAAACTCGATTTGCGGCTAAACTAGAAGAGATAGAGCGATTCTAATTGTTTTTTATAATCATTAAAAAAAAAAATTTTTTTTTTTTTTTTTTTTTTTTTTTATAAAAACTTTAAACTCGATTTGCGGCTAAACTAGAAGAGATAGAGCGATTCTAATAGTTTTTTATAATCATTAAAAAAAATTTTTTTTTTTTTTTTTTTTTTTTTTTATAAAAACTTTAAACTCGATTTGCGGCTAAACTAGAAGAGATAGAGCGATTCTAATTGTTTTTTATAATCATTAAAAAAATTTTTTTTTTTTTGTTTTTTTTTTTTTTTTTTATAAAAACTTTAAACTCGATTTGCGGCTAAACTAGAAGAGATAGAGCGATTCTAATAGTTTTTTATAATCATTAAAAAAATTTTTTTTTTTTTTTTTTTTTTTTTTTTATAAAAACTTTAAACTCGATTTGCGGCTAAACTAGAAGAGATAGAGCGATTCTAATTGTTTTTTATAATCATTAAAAAAAAAAAATTTTTTTTTTTTTTTTTTTTTTTTTTTTATAAAAACTTTAAACTCGATTTGCGGCTAAACTAGAAGAGATAGAGCGATTCTAATAGTTTTTTATAATCATTAAAAAAATTTTTTTTTTTTTTTTTTTTTTTTTTTTATAAAAACTTTAAACTCGATTTGCGGCTAAACTAGAAGAGATAGAGCGATTCTAATAGTTTTTTATAATCATTAAAAAAATTTTTTTTTTTTTTTTTTTTTTTTTTTTATAAAAACTTTAAACTCGATTTGCGGCTAAACTAGAAGAGATAGAGCGATTCTAATTGTTTTTTATAATCATTAAAAAAATTTTTTTTTTTTTTTTTTTTTTTTTTTTTATAAAAACTTTAAACTCGATTTGCGGCTAAACTAGAAGAGATAGAGCGATTCTAATTGTTTTTTATAATCATTAAAAAATTTTTTTTTTTTTTTTTTTTTTTTTTTTTTTTTTATAAAAACTTTAAACTCGATTTGCGGCTAAACTAGAAGAGATAGAGCGATTCTAATTGTTTTTTATAATCATTAAAAAAATTTTTTTTTTTTTGTTTTTTTTTTTTTTTTTATAAAAACTTTAAACTCGATTTGCGGCTAAACTAGAAGAGATAGAGCGATTCTAATAGTTTTTTATAATCATTAAAAAAATTTTTTTTTTTTTTTTTTTTTTTTTTTTATAAAAACTTTAAACTCGATTTGCGGCTAAACTAGAAGAGGTAGAGCGATTCTAATTGTTTTTTATAATCATTAAAAAAAAATTTTTTTTTTTTTTTTTTTTTTTTTATAAAAACTTTAAACGCGATTTGCGGCTAAACTAGAAGAGATAGAGCGATTCTAATAGTTTTTTATAATCATTAAAAAAAAATTTTTTTTTTTTTTTTTTTTTTTTTTTTTTATAAAAACTTTAAACTCGATTTGCGGCTAAACTAGAAGAGGTAGAGCGATTCTAATTGTTTTTTATAATCATTAAAAAAAAAAATTTTTTTTTTTTTTTTTTTTTTTTTTTTTTATAAAAACTTTAAACTCGATTTGCGGCTAAACTAGAAGAGATAGAGCGATTCTAATAGTTTTTTATAATCATTAAAAAAAATTTTTTTTTTTTTTTTTTTTTTTTTTTTTTTTTTATAAAAACTTTAAACTCGATTTGCGGCTAAACTAGAAGAGGTAGAGCGATTCTAATTGTTTTTTATAATCATTAAAAAAAAATTTTTTTTTTTTTTTTTTTTTTTTTTTTTTATAAAAACTTTAAACTCGATTTGCGGCTAAACTAGAAGAGATAGAGCGATTCTAATAGTTTTTTATAATCATTAAAAAAATTTTTTTTTTTTTTTTTTTTTTTTTTTTTTTTTTATAAAAACTTTAAACTCGATTTGCGGCTAAACTAGAAGAGTTAGAGCGATTCTAATTGTTTTTTATAATCATTAAAAAAAATTTTTTTTTTTTTTTTTTTTTTTTTTTTTATAAAAACTTTAAACTCGATTTGCGGCTAAACTAGAAGAGATAGAGCGATTCTAATAGTTTTTTATAATCATTAAAAAAATTTTTTTTTTTTTTTTTTTTTTTTTTTTTTTTTTTTATAAAAACTTTAAACTCGATTTGCGGCTAAACTAGAAGAGATAGAGCGATTCTAATTGTTTTTTATAATCATTAAAAAAATTTTTTTTTTTTTTTTTTTTTTTTTTTTTTATAAAAACTTTTAAACTCGATTTGCGGCTAAACTAGAAGAGATAGAGCGATTCTAATAGTTTTTTATAATCATTAAAAAAAATTTTTTTTTTTTTTTTTTTTTTTTTTTTTTTTGTAAAAACTTTAAACTCGAAACTCGATTTGCGGCTAAACTAGAAGAGATAGAGCGATTCTAATTGTTTTTTATAATCATTAAAAAAATTTTTTTTTTTTTTTTTTTTTTTTTTTTTATAAAAACTTTAAACTCGATTTGCGGCTAAACTAGAAGAGATAGAGCGATTCTAATTGTTTTTTATAATCATTAAAAAAATTTTTTTTTTTTTTTTTTTTTTTTTTTTTTATAAAAACTTTAAACTCGATTTGCGGCTAAACTAGAAGAGATAGAGCGATTCTAATTGTTTTTTATAATCATTAAAAAATTTTTTTTTTTTTTTTTTTTTTTTTTTTTTTTTTATAAAAACTTTAAACTCGATTTGCGGCTAAACTAGAAGAGATAGAGCGATTCTAATTGTTTTTTATAATCATTAAAAAAATTTTTTTTTTTTTTTTTTTTTTTTTTTTTATAAAAACTTTAAACTCGATTTGCGGCTAAACTAGAAGAGATAGAGCGATTCTAATAGTTTTTTATAATCATTAAAAAAATTTTTTTTTTTTTTTTTTTTTTTTTTTATAAAAACTTTAAACTCGATTTGCGGCTAAACTAGAAGAGATAGAGCGATTCTAATTGTTTTATATAATCATTAAAAAAAAAAAATTTTTTTTTTTTTTTTTTTTTTTTTTTTATAAAAACTTTAAACTCGATTTGCGGCTAAACTAGAAGAGATAGAGCGATTCTAATTGTTTTTTATAATCATTAAAAAAAAAATTTTTTTTTTTTTTTTTTTTTTTTTTTATAAAAACTTTAAACTCGATTTGCGGCTAAACTAGAAGAGATAGAGCGATTCTAATAGTTTTTTATAATCATTAAAAAAATTTTTTTTTTTTTTTTTTTTTTTTTTTTATAAAAACTTTAAACTCGATTTGCGGCTAAACTAGAAGAGATAGAGCGATTCTAATTGTTTTTTATAATCATTAAAAAAAAAAATTTTTTTTTTTTTTTTTTTTTTTTTTTTATAAAAACTTTAAACTCGATTTGCGGCTAAACTAGAAGAGATAGAGCGATTCTAATAGTTTTTTATAATCATTAAAAAAATTTTTTTTTTTTTTTTTTTTTTTTTTTATAAAAACTTTAAACTCGATTTGCGGCTAAACTAGAAGAGATAGAGCGATTCTAATTGTTTTTTATAATCATTAAAAAAAAAAATTTTTTTTTTTTTTTTTTTTTTTTTTTTATAAAAACTTTAAACTCGATTTGCGGCTAAACTAGAAGAGATAGAGCGATTCTAATTGTTTTTTATAATCATTAAAAAAAAAAATTTTTTTTTTTTTTTTTTTTTTTTTTTTATAAAAACTTTAAACTCGATTTGCGGCTAAACTAGAAGAGATAGAGCGATTCTAATTGTTTTTTATAATCATTAAAAAAATTTTTTTTTTTTTTTTTTTTTTTTTTTTTATAAAAACTTTAAACTCGATTTGCGGCTAAACTAGAAGAGATAGAGCGATTCTAATTGTTTTTTATAATCATTAAAAAATTTTTTTTTTTTTTTTTTTTTTTTTTTTTTTTTTTATAAAAACTTTAAACTCGATTTGCGGCTAAACTAGAAGAGATAGAGCGATTCTAATTGTTTTTTATAATCATTAAAAAAATTTTTTTTTTTTGTTTTTTTTTTTTTTTTTATAAAAACTTTAAACTCGATTTGCGGCTAAACTAGAAGAGATAGAGCGATTCTAATAGTTTTTTATAATCATTAAAAAAATTTTTTTTTTTTTTTTTTTTTTTTTTTTATAAAAACTTTAAACTCGATTTGCGGCTAAACTAGAAGAGGTAGAGCGATTCTAATTGTTTTTTATAATCATTAAAAAAAAAATTTTTTTTTTTTTTTTTTTTTTTTTTTTTTTATAAAAACTTTAAACGCGATTTGCGGCTAAACTAGAAGAGATAGAGCGATTCTAATTGTTTTTTATAATCATTAAAAAAAAAATTTTTTTTTTTTTTTTTTTTTTTTTTTATAAAAACTTTAAACTCGATTTGCGGCTAAACTAGAAGAGATAGAGCGATTCTAATAGTTTTTTATAATCATTAAAAAAATTTTTTTTTTTTTTTTTTTTTTTTTTTTATAAAAACTTTAAACTCGATTTGCGGCTAAACTAGAAGAGATAGAGCGATTCTAATTGTTTTTTATAATCATTAAAAAAAAAAATTTTTTTTTTTTTTTTTTTTTTTTTTTTATAAAAACTTTAAACTCGATTTGCGGCTAAACTAGAAGAGATAGAGCGATTCTAATAGTTTTTTATAATCATTAACACTAGAACTACCAACAATTGTTGTATACCTATTTCTACCAAACCGGTCAAAATGACCGGTTTGATATTTAGTTAATTTAATATGAAAATTGAAAGCAGAGTTTGAAAGAACATAAAATATATTTCATTCTAACATTGCAGGTTCATAAAATATTTACTATTTAGAGAAAAATGAGTAATATTATTTGTTTCATGTTATTTATTATTGGTATCACCACATTTCTTACATATAATTAGTTTTAATGTGCATTTCCCACAAACATGTTTTTTACAACCAGCACATATATTAATAGTTTTATTTTCATTACAGAAACCTATTTGGCACGTTTTTCGTATATTACAGATTTTCGGGGTCGTCAAGAGGTCAATTAAGTTTTGCAGTTCAGGTGGATCTTTACACTCTGTGGAAAGTTCTTCTGCTAATTGAAACAGAAAATCTTTTCTTGATATATTTTCGCCAGTTGTTACCTTTTATAAAACCCATGCATTTATTACCGCTAAATCGAGAGTGTTAAAAAACACTTGAAGAGGCCATCTTCGAGATGCTGATTTTACACTATACTTTCTGGCCATTTGATCCGTCATGTCTACTCCACATTTTGTTTTATTATAAAATACGATAGTTTCAGGCAGTTGTTGTTACTTTTTTCAATTGACACAGAAGTGTGTTTGGTACTTCGAAGAAGTACTTTTTTGGTTGCCTTGCTTTTATATATTGTCAAAGTACAGTTACCTGTTTTATAAATTTGAGATGAAAATCGAGGTAAATTATCCTTTTTTTGTTTAGCCAGTTCCGGCAATTCTCTTTTATTACCACGAATAGTTCCAACCAATGTAGTACATTTTTCCAATAATTTTAGTGCCAGTGATTTACTGGTAACATTTCTTCCAGCACCGGCATATTGTTAAATTAATTTCAGTACAACAAACTCACTCAAAGGAATTGATGATTGTCTTGTTTCGTCCTTCCCCAGATAGGGGAATCCATTTATAATATATTTAGTTTAGAATAAAGCTTTTATTTTAGTCCAAATAGTTCCATTATTTGCAATTTCAGTTTGTTGACAGTAACTTTCATCCGAAGATGACGACAATTTCAAAATTCTTCTTCTCGTACGTATATTTAGCATGTTCTCTTCTTCACTATTGCTGTCTGAGGAAACAAACACATCTTTTGTTTCTGATTGATCCTCTGAAATTTCTGCAGGATCAATATCATCTTCGGTATCCGAAAGGTCTTCTCTTATATTGGTTATGTCCTCTAAGATTCTAGGTATTTTCGAACGTCTCGGCATTTTTAGGGTAAAGTTTTATAACTGGATAAAAATATTCTAAATATATTTTCCCTTTTTATAATAAAAATATATACTACTTCCAGTAATTTCTGGAAGTTTTTGTAATTTTTTCACATCAAAAACGTTACAAATAATGACCGGTCATTTTGACCGGTTGGTATATATAGGTATAGTACATACGTATATCAACAAATTGGAAATGGAAAATCAAAATAATTTAATATATTATTAAATACATAATTTTAGAAAAAGTCATACTAACCTCATAAAATATTAAATGAAATTTAAGGAGAAAATCTTGTGAAATAGTCATACAACCGGTCATTTTGACCGGTCGGTAGTTCTAGTGTTAAAAAAATTTTTTTTTTTTTTTTTTTTTTTTTTTTATAAAAACTTTAAACTCGATTTGCGGCTAAACTAGAAGAGATAGAGCGATTCTAATTGTTTTTTATAATCATTAAAAAAATTTTTTTTTTTTTTTTTTTTTTTTTTTTTTATAAAAACTTTAAACTCGATTTGCGGCTAAACTAGAAGAGATAGAGCGATTCTAATTGTTTTTTATAATCATTAAAAAATTTTTTTTTTTTTTTTTTTTTTTTTTTTTTTTTTTATAAAAACTTTAAACTCGATTTGCGGCTAAACTAGAAGAGATAGAGCGATTCTAATTGTTTTTTATAATCATTAAAAAAATTTTTTTTTTTTGTTTTTTTTTTTTTTTTTATAAAAACTTTAAACTCGATTTGCGGCTAAACTAGAAGAGATAGAGCGATTCTAATAGTTTTTTATAATCATTAAAAAAATTTTTTTTTTTTTTTTTTTTTTTTTTTTTATAAAAACTTTAAACTCGATTTGCGGCTAAACTAGAAGAGGTAGAGCGATTCTAATTGTTTTTTATAATCATTAAAAAAAAAATTTTTTTTTTTTTTTTTTTTTTTTTTTTTTTATAAAAACTTTAAACGCGATTTGCGGCTAAACTAGAAGAGATAGAGCGATTCTAATAGTTTTTTATAATCATTAAAAAAAAAAATTTTTTTTTTTTTTTTTTTTTTTTTTTTTTTTGTAAAAACTTTAAACTCGATTTGCGGCTAAACTAGAAGAGATAAAGCGATTCTAATTGTTTTTTATAATCATTAAAAAAAAAATTTTTTTTTTTTTTTTTTTTTTTTTATAAAAACTTTAAACTCGATTTGCGGCTAAACTAGAAGAGATAGAGCGATTCTAATAGTTTTTTATAATCATTAAAAAAATTTTTTTTTTTTTTTTTTTTTTTTTTTTTTTTTGTATAAAAACTTTAAACTCGATTTGCGGCTAAACTAGAAGAGATAGAGCGATTCTAATAGTTTTTTATAATCATTAAAAAAATTTTTTTTTTTTTTTTTTTTTTTTTTTTTATAAAAACTTTAAACTCGATTTGCGGCTAAACTAGAAGAGATAGAGCGATTCTAATAGTTTTTTATAATCATTAAAAAAATTTTTTTTTTTTTTTTTTTTTTTTTTTTTTTTATAAAAACTTTAAACTCGATTTGCGGCTAAACTAGAAGAGATAGAGCGATTCTAATTGTTTTTTATAATCATTAAAAAAATTTTTTTTTTTTTTTTTTTTTTTTTTTTTTATAAAAACTTTAAACTCGATTTGCGGCTAAACTAGAAGAGATAGAGCGATTCTAATAGTTTTTTATAATCATTAAAAAAATTTTTTTTTTTTTTTTTTTTTTTTTTTTTTTTTTTATAAAAACTTTAAACTCGATTTGCGGCTAAACTAGAAGAGATAGAGCGATTCTAATTGTTTTTTATAATCATTAAAAAAATTTTTTTTTTTTGTTTTTTTTTTTTTTTTTATAAAAACTTTAAACTCGATTTGCGGCTAAACTAGAAGAGATAGAGCGATTCTAATAGTTTTTTATAATCATTAAAAAAATTTTTTTTTTTTTTTTTTTTTTTTTTTTATAAAAACTTTAAACTCGATTTGCGGCTAAACTAGAAGAGGTAGAGCGATTCTAATTGTTTTTTATAATCATTAAAAAAAAAATTTTTTTTTTTTTTTTTTTTTTTTTTTTTTATAAAAACTTTAAACGCGATTTGCGGCTAAACTAGAAGAGATAGAGCGATTCTAATTGTTTTTTATAATCATTAAAAAAAAAATTTTTTTTTTTTTTTTTTTTTTTTTTTATAAAAACTTTAAACGCGATTTGCGGCTAAACTAGAAGAGATAGAGCGATTCTAATAGTTTTTTATAATCATTAAAAAAAAAATTTTTTTTTTTTTTTTTTTTTTTTTTATAAAAACTTTAAACTCGATTTGCGGCTAAACTAGAAGAGATAGAGCGATTCTAATTGTTTTTTATAATCATTAAAAAAAAAAATTTTTTTTTTTTTTTTTTTTTTTTATAAAAACTTTAAACTCGATTTGCGGCTAAACTAGAAGAGGTAGAGCGATTCTAATTGTTTTTTATAATCATTAAAAAAATTTTTTTTTTTTTTTTTTTTTTCTTTTTTTTATAAAAACTTTAAACTCGATTTGCGGCTAAACTAGAAGAGATAGAGCGATTCTAATTGTTTTTTATAATCATTAAAAAATTTTTTTTTTTTTTTTTTTTTTTTTTTTTTTTTTATAAAAACTTTAAACTCGATTTGCGGCTAAACTAGAAGAGATAGAGCGATTCTAATTGTTTTTTATAATCATTAAAAAAAAAATTTTTTTTTTTTTTTTTTTTTTTATAAAAACTTTAAACTCGATTTGCGGCTAAACTAGAAGAGATAAAGCGATTCTAATTAATTTTTATAATCATTAAAAAAAAAAATTTTTTTTTTTTTTTTTTTATAAAAACTTTAAACTCGATTTGCGGCTAAACTAGAAGAGATAAAGCGATTCTAATTGTTTTTTATAATCATTAAAAAATTTTTTTTTTTTTTTTTTTTTTTTTTTTTTTTTTATAAAAACTTTAAACTCGATTTGCGGCTAAACTAGAAGAGATAGAGCGATTCTAATTGTTTTTTATAATCATTAAAAAAAAAATTTTTTTTTTTTTTTTTTTTTTTTTTTTTTATAAAAACTTTAAACTCGATTTGCGGCTAAACTAGAAGAGATAGAGCGATTCTAATTGTTTTTTATAATCATTAAAAAATTTTTTTTTTTTTTTTTTTTTTTTTTTTTTTTTATAAAAACTTTAAACTCGATTTGCGGCTAAACTAGAAGAGATAGAGCGATTCTAATTGTTTTTTATAATCATTAAAAAAAAAATTTTTTTTTTTTTTTTTTTTTTTTTATAAAAACTTTAAACTCGATTTGCGGCTAAACTAGAAGAGATAGAGCGATTCTAATAGTTTTTTATAATCATTAAAAAAATTTTTTTTTTTTTTTTTTTTTTTTTTTTTTTTTGTATAAAAACTTTAAACTCGATTTGCGGCTAAACTAGAAGAGATAGAGCGATTCTAATAGTTTTTTATAATCATTAAAAAAAAAAATTTTTTTTTTTTTTTTTTTTTTTTTTTTATAAAAACTTTAAACTCGATTTGCGGCTAAACTAGAAGAGATAGAGCGATTCTAATAGTTTTTTATAATCATTAAAAAAAAAAATTTTTTTTTTTTTTTTTTTTTTTTTATAAAAACTTTAAACTCGATTTGCGGCTAAACTAGAAGAGGTAGAGCGATTCTAATTGTTTTTTATAATCATTAAAAAAATTTTTTTTTTTTTTTATTTTTTCTTTTTTTTATAAAAACTTTAAACTCGATTTGCGGCTAAACTAGAAGAGATAGAGCGATTCTAATTGTTTTTTATAATCATTAAAAAAAAATTTTTTTTTTTTTTTTTTTTTTTTTTTTTTTATAAAAACTTTAAACTCGATTTGCGGCTAAACTAGAAGAGATAAAGCGATTCTAATTAATTTTTATAATCATTAAAAAAAAAAATTTTTTTTTTTTTTTTTTTATAAAAACTTTAAACTCGATTTTCGGCTAAACTAGAAGAGATAAAGCGATTCTAATTGTTTTTTATAATCATTAAAAAAAAAATTTTTTTTTTTTTTTTTTTTTTTTTTATAAAAACTTTAAACTCGATTTGCGGCTAAACTAGAAGAGATAGAGCGATTCTAATTGTTTTTTATAATCATTAAAAAAAAAAATTTTTTTTTTTTTTTTTTTTTTTTATAAAAACTTTAAACTCGATTTGCGGCTAAACTAGAAGAGGTAGAGCGATTCTAATTGTTTTTTATAATCATTAAAAAAATTTTTTTTTTTTTTTTTTTTTTCTTTTTTTTATAAAAACTTTAAACTCGATTTGCGGCTAAACTAGAAGAGATAGAGCGATTCTAATTGTTTTTTATAATCATTAAAAAATTTTTTTTTTTTTTTTTTTTTTTTTTTTTTTTTATAAAAACTTTAAACTCGATTTGCGGCTAAACTAGAAGAGATAGAGCGATTCTAATAGTTTTTTATAATCATTAAAAAAATTTTTTTTTTTTTTTTTTTTTTTCTTTTTTTTATAAAAACTTTAAACGCGATTTGCGGCTAAACTAGAAGAGATAGAGCGATTCTAATTGTTTTTTATAATCATTAAAAAAAAAATTTTTTTTTTTTTTTTTTTTTTTTTTTTTTTATAAAAACTTTAAACTTGATTTGCGGCTAAACTAGAAGAGATAAAGCGATTCTAATTAATTTTTATAATCATTAAAAAAAAAAATTTTTTTTTTTTTTTTTTTATAAAAACTTTAAACTCGATTTGCGGCTAAACTAGAAGAGATAGAGCGATTCTAATTGTTTTTTATAATCATTAAAAAATTTTTTTTTTTTTTTTTTTTTTTTTTTTTTTTTTATAAAAACTTTAAACTCGATTTGCGGCTAAACTAGAAGAGATAGAGCGATTCTAATTGTTTTTTATAATCATTAAAAAAAAAATTTTTTTTTTTTTTTTTTTTTTTTTTTTTATAAAAACTTTAAACTCGATTTGCGGCTAAACTAGAAGAGATAAAGCGATTCTAATTAATTTTTATAATCATTAAAAAAAAAAATTTTTTTTTTTTTTTTTTTATAAAAACTTTAAACTCGATTTGCGGCTAAACTAGAAGAGATAGAGCGATTCTAATTGTTTTTTATAATCATTAAAAAATTTTTTTTTTTTTTTTTTTTTTTTTTTTTTTTTATAAAAACTTTAAACTCGATTTGCGGCTAAACTAGAAGAGATAGAGCGATTCTAATTGTTTTTTATAATCATTAAAAAAAAAATTTTTTTTTTTTTTTTTTTTTTTTTTTTTTTATAAAAACTTTAAACTCGATTTGCGGCTAAACTAGAAGAGATAGAGCGATTCTAATTGTTTTTTATAATCATTAAAAAATTTTTTTTTTTTTTTTTTTTTTTTTTTTTTTTTATAAAAACTTTAAACTCGATTTGCGGCTAAAATAGAAGAGATAGAGCGATTCTAATTGTTTTTTATAATCATTAAAAAAAAAATTTTTTTTTTTTTTTTTTTTTTTTTTTTTTATAAAAACTTTAAACTCGATTTGCGGCTAAACTAGAAGAGATAAAGCGATTCTAATTAATTTTTATAATCATTAAAAAAAAAAATTTTTTTTTTTTTTTTTTTATAAAAACTTTAAACTCGATTTTCGGCTAAACTAGAAGAGATAAAGCGATTCTAATTAATTTTTATAATCATTAAAAAAAAAAATTTTTTTTTTTTTTTTTTTTATAAAAACTTTAAACTCGATTTGCGGCTAAACTAGAAGAGATAGAGCGATTCTAATTGTTTTTTATAATCATTAAAAAAAAAAATTTTTTTTTTTTTTTTTTTTCTTTTTTTTATAAAAACTTTAAACGCGATTTGCGGCTAAACTAGAAGAGATAGAGCGATTCTAATTGTTTTTTATAATCATTAAAAAAAAAATTTTTTTTTTTTTTTTTTTTTTTTTTTTTTATAAAAACTTTAAACTCGATTTGCGGCTAAACTAGAAGAGATAGAGCGATTCTAATTGTTTTTTATAATCATTAAAAAAAAAAATTTTTTTTTTTTTTTTTTTTTTTTTTTTTTTTATAAAAACTTTAAACTCGATTTGCGGCTAAACTAGAAGAGATAGAGCGATTCTAATAGTTTTTTATAATCATTAAAAAAATTTTTTTTTTTTTTTTTTTTTTTCTTTTTTTTATAAAAACTTTAAACGCGATTTGCGGCTAAACTAGAAGAGATAGAGCGATTCTAATTGTTTTTTATAATCATTAAAAAAAAAATTTTTTTTTTTTTTTTTTTTTTTTTTTTTTTATAAAAACTTTAAACTTGATTTGCGGCTAAACTAGAAGAGATAAAGCGATTCTAATTAATTTTTATAATCATTAAAAAAAAAAATTTTTTTTTTTTTTTTTTTATAAAAACTTTAAACTCGATTTGCGGCTAAACTAGAAGAGATAGAGCGATTCTAATTGTTTTTTATAATCATTAAAAAATTTTTTTTTTTTTTTTTTTTTTTTTTTTTTTTTTATAAAAACTTTAAACTCGATTTGCGGCTAAACTAGAAGAGATAGAGCGATTCTAATTGTTTTTTATAATCATTAAAAAAAAAATTTTTTTTTTTTTTTTTTTTTTTTTTTTTATAAAAACTTTAAACTCGATTTGCGGCTAAACTAGAAGAGATAAAGCGATTCTAATTAATTTTTATAATCATTAAAAAAAAAAATTTTTTTTTTTTTTTTTTTATAAAAACTTTAAACTCGATTTGCGGCTAAACTAGAAGAGATAGAGCGATTCTAATTGTTTTTTATAATCATTAAAAAATTTTTTTTTTTTTTTTTTTTTTTTTTTTTTTTATAAAAACTTTAAACTCGATTTGCGGCTAAACTAGAAGAGATAGAGCGATTCTAATTGTTTTTTATAATCATTAAAAAAAAAATTTTTTTTTTTTTTTTTTTTTTTTTTTTTTATAAAAACTTTAAACTCGATTTGCGGCTAAACTAGAAGAGATAGAGCGATTCTAATTGTTTTTTATAATCATTAAAAAATTTTTTTTTTTTTTTTTTTTTTTTTTTTTTTTTATAAAAACTTTAAACTCGATTTGCGGCTAAAATAGAAGAGATAGAGCGATTCTAATTGTTTTTTATAATCATTAAAAAAAAAATTTTTTTTTTTTTTTTTTTTTTTTTTTTTTATAAAAACTTTAAACTCGATTTGCGGCTAAACTAGAAGAGATAAAGCGATTCTAATTAATTTTTATAATCATTAAAAAAAAAAATTTTTTTTTTTTTTTTTTTATAAAAACTTTAAACTCGATTTTCGGCTAAACTAGAAGAGATAAAGCGATTCTAATTAATTTTTATAATCATTAAAAAAAAAAATTTTTTTTTTTTTTTTTTTATAAAAACTTTAAACTCGATTTGCGGCTAAACTAGAAGAGATAGAGCGATTCTAATTGTTTTTTATAATCATTAAAAAAAAAAATTTTTTTTTTTTTTTTTTTTCTTTTTTTTATAAAAACTTTAAACGCGATTTGCGGCTAAACTAGAAGAGATAGAGCGATTCTAATTGTTTTTTATAATCATTAAAAAAAAAATTTTTTTTTTTTTTTTTTTTTTTTTTTTTTTATAAAAACTTTAAACTCGATTTGCGGCTAAACTAGAAGAGATAAAGCGATTCTAATTAATTTTTATAATCATTAAAAAAAAAAATTTTTTTTTTTTTTTTTTTATAAAAACTTTAAACTCGATTTGCGGCTAAACTAGAAGAGATAGAGCGATTCTAATTGTTTTTTATAATCATTAAAAAAAAAAATTTTTTTTTTTTTTTTTTTTTTTTTTTTTTTTATAAAAACTTTAAACTCGATTTGCGGCTAAACTAGAAGAGATAGAGCGATTCTAATAGTTTTTTATAATCATTAAAAAAATTTTTTTTTTTTTTTTTTTTTTTCTTTTTTTTATAAAAACTTTAAACGCGATTTGCGGCTAAACTAGAAGAGATAGAGCGATTCTAATTGTTTTTTATAATCATTAAAAAAAAAATTTTTTTTTTTTTTTTTTTTTTCTTTTTTTTATAAAAACTTTAAACTCGATTTGCGGCTAAACTAGAAGAGATAGAGCGATTCTAATTGTTTTTTATAATCATTAAAAAATTTTTTTTTTTTTTTTTTTTTTTTTTTTTTTTTATAAAAACTTTAAACTCGATTTGCGGCTAAACTAGAAGAGATAGAGCGATTCTAATAGTTTTTTATAATCATTAAAAAAATTTTTTTTTTTTTTTTTTTTTTCTTTTTTTTATAAAAACTTTAAACGCGATTTGCGGCTAAACTAGAAGAGATAGAGCGATTCTAATTGTTTTTTATAATCATTAAAAAAAAAATTTTTTTTTTTTTTTTTTTTTTTTTTTTTTTATAAAAACTTTAAACTCGATTTGCGGCTAAACTAGAAGAGATAAAGCGATTCTAATTGTTTTTTATAATCATTAAAAAAAAAAATTTTTTTTTTTTTTTTTTTTTTTTTTTTTTTATAAAAACTTTAAACTCGATTTGCGGCTAAACTAGAAGAGATAGAGCGATTCTAATAGTTTTTTATAATCATTAAAAAAATTTTTTTTTTTTTTTTTTTTTTTTTTTTTTTTATAAAAACTTTAAACTCGATTTGCGGCTAAACTAGAAGAGGTAGAGCGATTCTAATTGTTTTTTATAATCATTAAAAAAATTTTTTTTTTTTTTTTTTTTTTCTTTTTTTTATAAAAACTTTAAACTCGATTTGCGGCTAAACTAGAAGAGATAGAGCGATTCTAATTGTTTTTTATAATCATTAAAAAATTTTTTTTTTTTTTTTTTTTTTTTTTTTTTTTTATAAAAACTTTAAACTCGATTTGCGGCTAAACTAGAAGAGATAGAGCGATTCTAATAGTTTTTTATAATCATTAAAAAAATTTTTTTTTTTTTTTTTTTTTTTCTTTTTTTTATAAAAACTTTAAACGCGATTTGCGGCTAAACTAGAAGAGATAGAGCGATTCTAATTGTTTTTTATAATCATTAAAAAAAAAATTTTTTTTTTTTTTTTTTTTTTTTTTTTTTTATAAAAACTTTAAACTCGATTTGCGGCTAAACTAGAAGAGATAGAGCGATTCTAATTGTTTTTTATAATCATTAAAAAAAAAAATTTTTTTTTTTTTTTTTTTTTTTTTTTTTTTATAAAAACTTTAAACTCGATTTGCGGCTAAACTAGAAGAGATAGAGCGATTCTAATAGTTTTTTATAATCATTAAAAAAATTTTTTTTTTTTTTTTTTTTTTTTTTTTTTTTATAAAAACTTTAAACTCGATTTGCGGCTAAACTAGAAGAGGTAGAGCGATTCTAATTGTTTTTTATAATCATTAAAAAAATTTTTTTTTTTTTTTTTTTTTCTTTTTTTTATAAAAACTTTAAACTCGATTTGCGGCTAAACTAGAAGAGATAGAGCGATTCTAATTGTTTTTTATAATCATTAAAAAATTTTTTTTTTTTTTTTTTTTTTTTTTTTTTTTTTATAAAAACTTTAAACTCGATTTGCGGCTAAACTAGAAGAGATAGAGCGATTCTAATAGTTTTTTATAATCATTAAAAAAATTTTTTTTTTTTTTTTTTTTTTTTCTTTTTTTTATAAAAACTTTAAACGCGATTTGCGGCTAAACTAGAAGAGATAGAGCGATTCTAATTGTTTTTTATAATCATTAAAAAAAAAATTTTTTTTTTTTTTTTTTTTTTTTTTTTTTTATAAAAACTTTAAACTCGATTTGCGGCTAAACTAGAAGAGATAAAGCGATTCTAATTAATTTTTATAATCATTAAAAAAAAAAATTTTTTTTTTTTTTTTTTTATAAAAACTTTAAACTCGATTTGCGGCTAAACTAGAAGAGATAGAGCGATTCTAATTGTTTTTTATAATCATTAAAAAAAAAATTTTTTTTTTTTTTTTTTTTTTTTTATAAAAACTTTAAACTCGATTTGCGGCTAAACTAGAAGAGATAAAGCGATTCTAATTAATTTTTATAATCATTAAAAAAAAAAATTTTTTTTTTTTTTTTTTTTATAAAAACTTTAAACTCGATTTGCGGCTAAACTAGAAGAGGTAGAGCGATTCTAATTGTTTTTTATAATCATTAAAAAAATTTTTTTTTTTTTTTTTTTTTTCTTTTTTTTATAAAAACTTTAAACTCGATTTGCGGCTAAACTAGAAGAGATAGAGCGATTCTAATTGTTTTTTATAATCATTAAAAAATTTTTTTTTTTTTTTTTTTTTTTTTTTTTTTTTATAAAAACTTTAAACTCGATTTGCGGCTAAACTAGAAGAGATAGAGCGATTCTAATAGTTTTTTATAATCATTAAAAAAATTTTTTTTTTTTTTTTTTTTTTTCTTTTTTTTATAAAAACTTTAAACGCGATTTGCGGCTAAACTAGAAGAGATAGAGCGATTCTAATTGTTTTTTATAATCATTAAAAAAAAAATTTTTTTTTTTTTTTTTTTTTTTTTTTTTTTATAAAAACTTTAAACTCGATTTGCGGCTAAACTAGAAGAGATAAAGCGATTCTAATTAATTTTTATAATCATTAAAAAAAAAAATTTTTTTTTTTTTTTTTTTATAAAAACTTTAAACTCGATTTGCGGCTAAACTAGAAGAGATAGAGCGATTCTAATTGTTTTTTATAATCATTAAAAAAAAAAATTTTTTTTTTTTTTATAAAAACTTTAAACGCGATTTGCGGCTAAACTAGAAGAGATAGAGCGATTCTAATTGTTTTTTATAATCATTAAAAAAAAAATTTTTTTTTTTTTTTTTTTTATAAAAACTTTAAACTCGATTTGCGGCTAAACTAGAAGAGATAGAGCGATTCTAATAGTTTTTTATAATCATTAAAAAAATTTTTTTTTTTTTTTTTTTTTTTTCTTTTTTTTATAAAAACTTTAAACGCGATTTGCGGCTAAACTAGAAGAGATAGAGCGATTCTAATTGTTTTTTATAATCATTAAAAAAAAAATTTTTTTTTTTTTTTTTTTTTTTTTTTTTTTATAAAAACTTTAAACTCGATTTGCGGCTAAACTAGAAGAGATAAAGCGATTCTAATTGTTTTTTATAATCATTAAAAAAAAAATTTTTTTTTTTTTTTTTGTTTTTTATAAAAACTTTAAACTCGATTTGCGGCTAAACTAGAAGAGATAGAGCGATTCTAATTGTTTTTTATAATCATTAAAAAAAAAATTTTTTTTTTTTTTTTTTTTTTTTATAAAAACTTTAAACTCGATTTGCGGCTAAACTAGAAGAGATAAAGCGATTCTAATTGTTTTTTATAATCATTAAAAAAAAAATTTTTTTTTTTTTTTTTTTTTTTTTTTTATAAAAACTTTAAACTCGATTTGCGGCTAAACTAGAAGAGATAAAGCGATTCTAATTGTTTTTTATAATCATTAAAAAAAAAATTTTTTTTTTTTTTTTTTTTTTTTTATAAAAACTTTAAACTCGATTTGCGGCTAAACTAGAAGAGATAGAGCGATTCTAATTGTTTTTTATAATCATTAAAAAAAAAAATTTTTTTTTTTTTTTTTTTTTTTTTTTTATAAAAACTTTAAACTCGATTTGCGGCTAAACTAGAAGAGCGATTCTAATTTTTTTTTTTTTTTTTTTTTTTCTTTTTTTTATAAAAACTTTAAACGCGATTTGCGGCTAAACTAGAAGAGATAGAGCGATTCTAATTGTTTTTTATAATCATTAAAAAAAAAAATTTTTTTTTTTTTTTTTTTTTTTTTTTTATAAAAACTTTAAACTCGATTTGCGGCTAAACTAGAAGAGATAGAGCGATTCTAATTGTTTTTTATAATCATTAAAAAAAAAAATTTTTTTTTTTTTTTTTTTTTTTTTTTTTTATAAAAACTTTAAACTCGATTTGCGGCTAAACTAGAAGAGATAAAGCGATTCTAATTGTTTTTTATAATCATTAAAAAAAAAATTTTTTTTTTTTTTTTTTTTTTTTTATAAAAACTTTAAACTCGATTTGCGGCTAAACTAGAAGAGATAGAGCGATTCTAATAGTTTTTTATAATCATTAAAAAAATTTTTTTTTTTTTTTTTTTTTTTTTTTCTTTTTTTTATAAAAACTTTAAACTCGATTTGCGGCTAAACTAGAAGAGATAGAGCGATTCTAATTGTTTTTTATAATCATTAAAAAAAAAAATTTTTTTTTTTTTTTTTTTTTTTTTTTTATAAAAACTTTAAACTCGATTTGCGGCTAAACTAGAAGAGATAGAGCGATTCTAATAGTTTTTTATAATCATTAAAAAAATTTTTTTTTTTTTTTTTTTTTTTTTT
>NW_026578454.1:27500-55000 GCF_029603195.1 Condylostylus longicornis
AGAAGAGATAGAGCGATTCTAATTGTTTTTTATAATCATTAAAAAAAAAATTTTTTTTTTTTTTTTTTTTTTTTTTTTTTATAAAAACTTTAAACTTGATTTGCGGCTAAACTAGAAGAGATAAAGCGATTCTAATTAATTTTTATAATCATTAAAAAAAAAATTTTTTTTTTTTTTTTTTTTATAAAAACTTTAAACTCGATTTGCGGCTAAACTAGAAGAGATAGAGCGATTCTAATTGTTTTTTATAATCATTAAAAAAAAAATTTTTTTTTTTTTTTTTTTTTTTTTTTTTTTTATAAAAACTTTAAACGCGATTTGCGGCTAAACTAGAAGAGATAGAGCGATTCTAATTGTTTTTTATAATCATTAAAAAAAAAATTTTTTTTTTTTTTTTTTTTTTTTTTTTTATAAAAACTTTAAACTCGATTTGCGGCTAAACTAGAAGAGATAGAGCGATTCTAATTGTTTTTTATAATCATTAAAAAAAAAATTTTTTTTTTTTTTTTTTTTTTTCTTTTTTTTATAAAAACTTTAAACGCGATTTGCGGCTAAACTAGAAGAGATAGAGCGATTCTAATTGTTTTTTATAATCATTAAAAAAAAAATTTTTTTTTTTTTTTTTTTTTTTTTTTTTTTATAAAAACTTTAAACTCGATTTGCGGCTAAACTAGAAGAGATAGAGCGATTCTAATAGTTTTTTATAATCATTAAAAAAATTTTTTTTTTTTTTTTTTTTTTTCTTTTTTTTATAAAAACTTTAAACGCGATTTGCGGCTAAACTAGAAGAGATAGAGCGATTCTAATTGTTTTTTATAATCATTAAAAAAAAAATTTTTTTTTTTTTTTTTTTTTTTTTTTTTTATAAAAACTTTAAACTCGATTTGCGGCTAAACTAGAAGAGATAGAGCGATTCTAATTGTTTTTTATAATCATTAAAAAAAAAATTTTTTTTTTTTTTTTTTTTTTTTTTTATAAAAACTTTAAACTCGATTTGCGGCTAAACTAGAAGAGATAAAGCGATTCTAATTAATTTTTATAATCATTAAAAAAAAAAATTTTTTTTTTTTTTTTTTTATAAAAACTTTAAACTCGATTTGCGGCTAAACTAGAAGAGATAGAGCGATTCTAATTGTTTTTTATAATCATTAAAAAATTTTTTTTTTTTTTTTTTTTTTTTTTTTTTTTTTATAAAAACTTTAAACTCGATTTGCGGCTAAACTAGAAGAGATAGAGCGATTCTAATTGTTTTTTATAATCATTAAAAAAAAAATTTTTTTTTTTTTTTTTTTTTTTTTTTTTTTATAAAAACTTTAAACTCGATTTGCGGCTAAACTAGAAGAGATAGAGCGATTCTAATTGTTTTTTATAATCATTAAAAAATTTTTTTTTTTTTTTTTTTTTTTTTTTTTTTTTTATAAAAACTTTAAACTCGATTTGCGGCTAAAATAGAAGAGATAGAGCGATTCTAATTGTTTTTTATAATCATTAAAAAAAAAATTTTTTTTTTTTTTTTTTTTTTTTTTTTTTTATAAAAACTTTAAACTCGATTTGCGGCTAAACTAGAAGAGATAAAGCGATTCTAATTAATTTTTATAATCATTAAAAAAAAAAATTTTTTTTTTTTTTTTTTTATAAAAACTTTAAACTCGATTTTCGGCTAAACTAGAAGAGATAAAGCGATTCTAATTAATTTTTATAATCATTAAAAAAAAAAATTTTTTTTTTTTTTTTTTTTCTTTTTTTTATAAAAACTTTAAACGCGATTTGCGGCTAAACTAGAAGAGATAGAGCGATTCTAATTGTTTTTTATAATCATTAAAAAAAAAATTTTTTTTTTTTTTTTTTTTTTTTTTTTTTTATAAAAACTTTAAACTCGATTTGCGGCTAAACTAGAAGAGATAAAGCGATTCTAATTAATTTTTATAATCATTAAAAAAAAAAATTTTTTTTTTTTTTTTTTTTATAAAAACTTTAAACTCGATTTGCGGCTAAACTAGAAGAGATAGAGCGATTCTAATTGTTTTTTATAATCATTAAAAAAAAAAATTTTTTTTTTTTTTTTTTTTTTTTTTTTTTTTATAAAAACTTTAAACTCGATTTGCGGCTAAACTAGAAGAGATAGAGCGATTCTAATAGTTTTTTATAATCATTAAAAAAATTTTTTTTTTTTTTTTTTTTTTTTCTTTTTTTTATAAAAACTTTAAACGCGATTTGCGGCTAAACTAGAAGAGATAGAGCGATTCTAATTGTTTTTTATAATCATTAAAAAAAAAATTTTTTTTTTTTTTTTTTTTTTTCTTTTTTTTATAAAAACTTTAAACTCGATTTGCGGCTAAACTAGAAGAGATAGAGCGATTCTAATTGTTTTTTATAATCATTAAAAAATTTTTTTTTTTTTTTTTTTTTTTTTTTTTTTTTATAAAAACTTTAAACTCGATTTGCGGCTAAACTAGAAGAGATAGAGCGATTCTAATAGTTTTTTATAATCATTAAAAAAATTTTTTTTTTTTTTTTTTTTTTTCTTTTTTTTATAAAAACTTTAAACGCGATTTGCGGCTAAACTAGAAGAGATAGAGCGATTCTAATTGTTTTTTATAATCATTAAAAAAAAAATTTTTTTTTTTTTTTTTTTTTTCTTTTTTTTATAAAAACTTTAAACTCGATTTGCGGCTAAACTAGAAGAGATAGAGCGATTCTAATAGTTTTTTATAATCATTAAAAAAATTTTTTTTTTTTTTTTTTTTTTTTCTTTTTTTTATAAAAACTTTAAACGCGATTTGCGGCTAAACTAGAAGAGATAGAGCGATTCTAATTGTTTTTTATAATCATTAAAAAAAAAATTTTTTTTTTTTTTTTTTTTTTCTTTTTTTTATAAAAACTTTAAACTCGATTTGCGGCTAAACTAGAAGAGATAGAGCGATTCTAATAGTTTTTTATAATCATTAAAAAAATTTTTTTTTTTTTTTTTTTTTTTTCTTTTTTTTATAAAAACTTTAAACGCGATTTGCGGCTAAACTAGAAGAGATAGAGCGATTCTAATTGTTTTTTATAATCATTAAAAAAAAAATTTTTTTTTTTTTTTTTTTTTTTCTTTTTTTTATAAAAACTTTAAACTCGATTTGCGGCTAAACTAGAAGAGATAGAGCGATTCTAATTGTTTTTTATAATCATTAAAAAATTTTTTTTTTTTTTTTTTTTTTTTTTTTTTTTTTATAAAAACTTTAAACTCGATTTGCGGCTAAACTAGAAGAGATAAAGCGATTCTAATTAATTTTTATAATCATTAAAAAAAAAAATTTTTTTTTTTTTTTTTTTTATAAAAACTTTAAACTCGATTTGCGGCTAAACTAGAAGAGATAGAGCGATTCTAATTGTTTTTTATAATCATTAAAAAAAAAAATTTTTTTTTTTTTTTTTTTTTTTTTTTTTTTTATAAAAACTTTAAACTCGATTTGCGGCTAAACTAGAAGAGATAGAGCGATTCTAATAGTTTTTTATAATCATTAAAAAAATTTTTTTTTTTTTTTTTTTTTTTCTTTTTTTTATAAAAACTTTAAACTCGATTTGCGGCTAAACTAGAAGAGATAGAGCGATTCTAATAGTTTTTTATAATCATTAAAAAAATTTTTTTTTTTTTTTTTTTTTTTTCTTTTTTTTATAAAAACTTTAAACGCGATTTGCGGCTAAACTAGAAGAGATAGAGCGATTCTAATTGTTTTTTATAATCATTAAAAAAAAAATTTTTTTTTTTTTTTTTTTTTTTTTTTTTTTATAAAAACTTTAAACTCGATTTGCGGCTAAACTAGAAGAGATAAAGCGATTCTAATTGTTTTTTATAATCATTAAAAAAAAAAATTTTTTTTTTTTTTTTTTTTTTTTTTTTTTTTATAAAAACTTTAAACTCGATTTGCGGCTAAACTAGAAGAGATAGAGCGATTCTAATAGTTTTTTATAATCATTAAAAAAATTTTTTTTTTTTTTTTTTTTTTTTTTTTTTTTATAAAAACTTTAAACTCGATTTGCGGCTAAACTAGAAGAGGTAGAGCGATTCTAATTGTTTTTTATAATCATTAAAAAAATTTTTTTTTTTTTTTTTTTTTTCTTTTTTTTATAAAAACTTTAAACTCGATTTGCGGCTAAACTAGAAGAGATAGAGCGATTCTAATTGTTTTTTATAATCATTAAAAAATTTTTTTTTTTTTTTTTTTTTTTTTTTTTTTTTTATAAAAACTTTAAACTCGATTTGCGGCTAAACTAGAAGAGATAGAGCGATTCTAATAGTTTTTTATAATCATTAAAAAAATTTTTTTTTTTTTTTTTTTTTTTTCTTTTTTTTATAAAAACTTTAAACGCGATTTGCGGCTAAACTAGAAGAGATAGAGCGATTCTAATTGTTTTTTATAATCATTAAAAAAAAAATTTTTTTTTTTTTTTTTTTTTTTTTTTTTTTATAAAAACTTTAAACTCGATTTGCGGCTAAACTAGAAGAGATAGAGCGATTCTAATTGTTTTTTATAATCATTAAAAAAAAAAATTTTTTTTTTTTTTTTTTTTTTTTTTTTTTTTATAAAAACTTTAAACTCGATTTGCGGCTAAACTAGAAGAGATAGAGCGATTCTAATAGTTTTTTATAATCATTAAAAAAATTTTTTTTTTTTTTTTTTTTTTTTTTTTTTTTTATAAAAACTTTAAACTCGATTTGCGGCTAAACTAGAAGAGGTAGAGCGATTCTAATTGTTTTTTATAATCATTAAAAAAATTTTTTTTTTTTTTTTTTTTTTTCTTTTTTTTATAAAAACTTTAAACTCGATTTGCGGCTAAACTAGAAGAGATAGAGCGATTCTAATTGTTTTTTATAATCATTAAAAAATTTTTTTTTTTTTTTTTTTTTTTTTTTTTTTTTTATAAAAACTTTAAACTCGATTTGCGGCTAAACTAGAAGAGATAGAGCGATTCTAATAGTTTTTTATAATCATTAAAAAAATTTTTTTTTTTTTTTTTTTTTTTTCTTTTTTTTATAAAAACTTTAAACGCGATTTGCGGCTAAACTAGAAGAGATAGAGCGATTCTAATTGTTTTTTATAATCATTAAAAAAAAAATTTTTTTTTTTTTTTTTTTTTTTTTTTTTTATAAAAACTTTAAACTCGATTTGCGGCTAAACTAGAAGAGATAAAGCGATTCTAATTAATTTTTATAATCATTAAAAAAAAAAATTTTTTTTTTTTTTTTTTTTATAAAAACTTTAAACTCGATTTGCGGCTAAACTAGAAGAGATAGAGCGATTCTAATTGTTTTTTATAATCATTAAAAAAAAAATTTTTTTTTTTTTTTTTTTTTTTTTTATAAAAACTTTAAACTCGATTTGCGGCTAAACTAGAAGAGATAAAGCGATTCTAATTAATTTTTATAATCATTAAAAAAAAAAATTTTTTTTTTTTTTTTTTTATAAAAACTTTAAACTCGATTTGCGGCTAAACTAGAAGAGATAGAGCGATTCTAATAGTTTTTTATAATCATTAAAAAAATTTTTTTTTTTTTTTTTTTTTTTCTTTTTTTTATAAAAACTTTAAACGCGATTTGCGGCTAAACTAGAAGAGATAGAGCGATTCTAATTGTTTTTTATAATCATTAAAAAAAAAATTTTTTTTTTTTTTTTTTTTTTTTTTTTTTTATAAAAACTTTAAACTCGATTTGCGGCTAAACTAGAAGAGATAAAGCGATTCTAATTAATTTTTATAATCATTAAAAAAAAAAATTTTTTTTTTTTTTTTTTTTATAAAAACTTTAAACTCGATTTGCGGCTAAACTAGAAGAGATAGAGCGATTCTAATTGTTTTTTATAATCATTAAAAAAAAAAATTTTTTTTTTTTTTTATAAAAACTTTAAACGCGATTTGCGGCTAAACTAGAAGAGATAGAGCGATTCTAATTGTTTTTTATAATCATTAAAAAAAAAATTTTTTTTTTTTTTTTTTGTTTTTTATAAAAACTTTAAACTCGATTTGCGGCTAAACTAGAAGAGATAGAGCGATTCTAATAGTTTTTTATAATCATTAAAAAAATTTTTTTTTTTTTTTTTTTTTTTCTTTTTTTTATAAAAACTTTAAACGCGATTTGCGGCTAAACTAGAAGAGATAGAGCGATTCTAATTGTTTTTTATAATCATTAAAAAAAAAATTTTTTTTTTTTTTTTTTTTTTTTTTTTTTTATAAAAACTTTAAACTCGATTTGCGGCTAAACTAGAAGAGATAAAGCGATTCTAATTGTTTTTTATAATCATTAAAAAAAAAATTTTTTTTTTTTTTTTTTGTTTTTTATAAAAACTTTAAACTCGATTTGCGGCTAAACTAGAAGAGATAGAGCGATTCTAATAGTTTTTTATAATCATTAAAAAAAAAATTTTTTTTTTTTTTTTTTTTTTTTTATAAAAACTTTAAACTCGATTTGCGGCTAAACTAGAAGAGATAGAGCGATTCTAATAGTTTTTTATAATCATTAAAAAAAAAATTTTTTTTTTTTTTTTTTTTTTTTTTTTATAAAAACTTTAAACTCGATTTGCGGCTAAACTAGAAGAGATAAAGCGATTCTAATTGTTTTTTATAATCATTAAAAAAAAAATTTTTTTTTTTTTTTTTTTTTTTTATAAAAACTTTAAACTCGATTTGCGGCTAAACTAGAAGAGATAAAGCGATTCTAATTGTTTTTTATAATCATTAAAAAAAAAATTTTTTTTTTTTTTTTTTTTTTTTTTTTTATAAAAACTTTAAACTCGATTTGCGGCTAAACTAGAAAAGATAAAGCGATTCTAATTGTTTTTTATAATCATTAAAAAAAAAATTTTTTTTTTTTTTTTTTTTTTTTTTATAAAAACTTTAAACTCGATTTGCGGCTAAACTAGAAGAGATAGAGCGATTCTAATTGTTTTTTATAATCATTAAAAAAAAAAATTTTTTTTTTTTTTTTTTTTTTTTTTTTTATAAAAACTTTAAACTCGATTTGCGGCTAAACTAGAAGAGCGATTCTAATTTTTTTTTTTTTTTTTTTTTTTTCTTTTTTTTATAAAAACTTTAAACGCGATTTGCGGCTAAACTAGAAGAGATAGAGCGATTCTAATTGTTTTTTATAATCATTAAAAAAAAAATTTTTTTTTTTTTTTTTTTTTTTTTTATAAAAACTTTAAACTCGATTTGCGGCTAAACTAGAAGAGATAGAGCGATTCTAATTGTTTTTTATAATCATTAAAAAAAAAAATTTTTTTTTTTTTTTTTTTTTTTTTTTTTATAAAAACTTTAAACTCGATTTGCGGCTAAACTAGAAGAGATAAAGCGATTCTAATTAATTTTTATAATCATTAAAAAAAAAAATTTTTTTTTTTTTTTTTTTTATAAAAACTTTAAACTCGATTTGCGGCTAAACTAGAAGAGATAGAGCGATTCTAATTGTTTTTTATAATCATTAAAAAAAAAATTTTTTTTTTTTTTTTTTTTTTTTTTATAAAAACTTTAAACTCGATTTGCGGCTAAACTAGAAGAGATAAAGCGATTCTAATTAATTTTTATAATCATTAAAAAAAAAAATTTTTTTTTTTTTTTTTTTTATAAAAACTTTAAACTCGATTTGCGGCTAAACTAGAAGAGATAAAGCGATTCTAATTAATTTTTATAATCATTAAAAAAAAAATTTTTTTTTTTTTTTTTTTTTTTTTTTTATAAAAACTTTAAACTCGATTTGCGGCTAAACTAGAAGAGATAAAGCGATTCTAATTGTTTTTTATAATCATTAAAAAAAAAATTTTTTTTTTTTTTTTTTTTTTTTTTATAAAAACTTTAAACTCGATTTGCGGCTAAACTAGAAGAGATAGAGCGATTCTAATTGTTTTTTATAATCATTAAAAAAAAAAATTTTTTTTTTTTTTTTTTTTTTTTTTTTTTATAAAAACTTTAAACTCGATTTGCGGCTAAACTAGAAGAGATAAAGCGATTCTAATTGTTTTTTATAATCATTAAAAAAAAAATTTTTTTTTTTTTTTTTTTTTTTTTATAAAAACTTTAAACTCGATTTGCGGCTAAACTAGAAGAGATAGAGCGATTCTAATTGTTTTTTATAATCATTAAAAAAAAAAATTTTTTTTTTTTTTTTTTTTTTTTTTTTTATAAAAACTTTAAACTCGATTTGCGGCTAAACTAGAAGAGATAAAGCGATTCTAATTAATTTTTATAATCATTAAAAAAAAAAATTTTTTTTTTTTTTTTTTTTATAAAAACTTTAAACTCGATTTGCGGCTAAACTAGAAGAGATAGAGCGATTCTAATTGTTTTTTATAATCATTAAAAAAAAAATTTTTTTTTTTTTTTTTTTTTTTTTTATAAAAACTTTAAACTCGATTTGCGGCTAAACTAGAAGAGATAAAGCGATTCTAATTAATTTTTATAATCATTAAAAAAAAAAATTTTTTTTTTTTTTTTTTTTATAAAAACTTTAAACTCGATTTGCGGCTAAACTAGAAGAGATAGAGCGATTCTAATAGTTTTTTATAATCATTAAAAAAATTTTTTTTTTTTTTTTTTTTTTTTCTTTTTTTTATAAAAACTTTAAACGCGATTTGCGGCTAAACTAGAAGAGATAGAGCGATTCTAATTGTTTTTTATAATCATTAAAAAAAAAATTTTTTTTTTTTTTTTTTTTTTTTTTTTTTATAAAAACTTTAAACTCGATTTGCGGCTAAACTAGAAGAGATAAAGCGATTCTAATTAATTTTTATAATCATTAAAAAAAAAAATTTTTTTTTTTTTTTTTTTTATAAAAACTTTAAACTCGATTTGCGGCTAAACTAGAAGAGATAGAGCGATTCTAATTGTTTTTTATAATCATTAAAAAAAAAAATTTTTTTTTTTTTTTATAAAAACTTTAAACGCGATTTGCGGCTAAACTAGAAGAGATAGAGCGATTCTAATTGTTTTTTATAATCATTAAAAAAAAAATTTTTTTTTTTTTTTTTTGTTTTTTATAAAAACTTTAAACTCGATTTGCGGCTAAACTAGAAGAGATAGAGCGATTCTAATAGTTTTTTATAATCATTAAAAAAATTTTTTTTTTTTTTTTTTTTTTTTCTTTTTTTTATAAAAACTTTAAACGCGATTTGCGGCTAAACTAGAAGAGATAGAGCGATTCTAATTGTTTTTTATAATCATTAAAAAAAAAATTTTTTTTTTTTTTTTTTTTTTTTTTTTTTTATAAAAACTTTAAACTCGATTTGCGGCTAAACTAGAAGAGATAAAGCGATTCTAATTGTTTTTTATAATCATTAAAAAAAAAATTTTTTTTTTTTTTTTTTGTTTTTTATAAAAACTTTAAACTCGATTTGCGGCTAAACTAGAAGAGATAGAGCGATTCTAATAGTTTTTTATAATCATTAAAAAAAAAATTTTTTTTTTTTTTTTTTTTTTTTATAAAAACTTTAAACTCGATTTGCGGCTAAACTAGAAGCGATAGAGCGATTCTAATAGTTTTTTATAATCATTAAAAAAAAAATTTTTTTTTTTTTTTTTTTTTTTTTTTTATAAAAACTTTAAACTCGATTTGCGGCTAAACTAGAAGAGATAAAGCGATTCTAATTGTTTTTTATAATCATTAAAAAAAAAATTTTTTTTTTTTTTTTTTTTTTTTATAAAAACTTTAAACTCGATTTGCGGCTAAACTAGAAGAGATAAAGCGATTCTAATTGTTTTTTATAATCATTAAAAAAAAAATTTTTTTTTTTTTTTTTTTTTTTTTTTTATAAAAACTTTAAACTCGATTTGCGGCTAAACTAGAAGAGATAAAGCGATTCTAATTGTTTTTTATAATCATTAAAAAAAAAATTTTTTTTTTTTTTTTTTTTTTTTTTATAAAAACTTTAAACTCGATTTGCGGCTAAACTAGAAGAGATAGAGCGATTCTAATTGTTTTTTATAATCATTAAAAAAAAAAATTTTTTTTTTTTTTTTTTTTTTTTTTTTATAAAAACTTTAAACTCGATTTGCGGCTAAACTAGAAGAGCGATTCTAATTTTTTTTTTTTTTTTTTTTTTTCTTTTTTTTATAAAAACTTTAAACGCGATTTGCGGCTAAACTAGAAGAGATAGAGCGATTCTAATTGTTTTTTATAATCATTAAAAAAAAAAATTTTTTTTTTTTTTTTTTTTTTTTTTTTTTATAAAAACTTTAAACTCGATTTGCGGCTAAACTAGAAGAGATAAAGCGATTCTAATTGTTTTTTATAATCATTAAAAAAAAAATTTTTTTTTTTTTTTTTTTTTTTTTATAAAAACTTTAAACTCGATTTGCGGCTAAACTAGAAGAGATAGAGCGATTCTAATAGTTTTTTATAATCATTAAAAAAATTTTTTTTTTTTTTTTTTTTTTTTTTTCTTTTTTTTATAAAAACTTTAAACTCGATTTGCGGCTAAACTAGAAGAGATAGAGCGATTCTAATTGTTTTTTATAATCATTAAAAAAATTTTTTTTTTTTTTTTTTTTTTTTTTTTTTTTTTTATAAAAACTTTAAACTCGATTTGTGGCTAAACTAGAAGAGATAGAGCGATTCTAATAGTTTTTTATAATCATTAAAAAAATTTTTTTTTTTTTTTTTTTTTTTCTTTTTTTTATAAAAACTTTAAACTCGATTTGCGGCTAAACTAGAAGAGATAGAGCGATTCTAATTGTTTTTTATAATCATTAAAAAAAAAAATTTTTTTTTTTTTTTTTTTTTTTTTTTTATAAAAACTTTAAACTCGATTTGCGGCTAAACTAGAAGAGATAGAGCGATTCTAATAGTTTTTTATAATCATTAAAAAAATTTTTTTTTTTTTTTTTTTTTTTTTTTTTTTTTTTATAAAAACTTTAAACTCGATTTGCGGCTAAACTAGAAGAGATAGAGCGATTCTAATAGTTTTTTATAATCATTAAAAAAATTTTTTTTTTTTTTTTTTTTTTTTTTATAAAAACTTTAAACTCGATTTGCGGCTAAACTAGAAGAGATAGAGCGATTCTAATTGTTTTTTATAATCATTAAAAAAAAAAATTTTTTTTTTTTTTTTTTTTTTTTTTTTATAAAAACTTTAAACTCGATTTGCGGCTAAACTAGAAGAGATAGAGCGATTCTAATAGTTTTTTATAATCATTAAAAAAATTTTTTTTTTTTTTTTTTTTTTTTTTTTTTTTTTTATAAAAACTTTAAACTCGATTTGTGGCTAAACTAGAAGAGATAGAGCGATTCTAATAGTTTTTTATAATCATTAAAAAAATTTTTTTTTTTTTTTTTTTTTTTCTTTTTTTTATAAAAACTTTAAACTCGATTTGCGGCTAAACTAGAAGAGATAGAGCGATTCTAATAGTTTTTTATAATCATTAAAAAAAAAAAATTTTTTTTTTTTTTTTTTTTTTTTTTTTTTTTTTATAAAAACTTTAAACTCGATTTGCGGCTAAACTAGAAGAGGTAGAGCGATTCTAATTGTTTTTTATAATCATTAAAAAAATTTTTTTTTTTTTTTTTTTTTTTTATAAAAACTTTAAACTCGATTTGCAGCTAAACTAGAAGAGATAGAGCGATTCTAATTGTTTTTTATAATCATTAAAAAATTTTTTTTTTTTTTTTTTTTTTTTTTTTTTTTTATAAAAACTTTAAACTCGATTTGCGGCTAAACTAGAAGAGGTAGAGCGATTCTAATTGTTTTTTATAATCATTAAAAAAATTTTTTTTTTTTTTTTTTTTTTCTTTTTTTTATAAAAACTTTAAACTCGATTTGCGGCTAAACTAGAAGAGATAGAGCGATTCTAATTGTTTTTTATAATCATTAAAAAATTTTTTTTTTTTTTTTTTTTTTTTTTTTTTTTTTATAAAAACTTTAAACTCGATTTGTGGCTAAACTAGAAGAGGTAGAGCGATTCTAATTGTTTTTTATAATCATTAAAAAAAAAATTTTTTTTTTTCTTTTTTTTTTTTCTTTTTTTTATAAAAACTTTAAACTCGATTTGCGGCTAAACTAGAAGAGATAGAGCGATTCTAATAGTTTTTTATAATCATTAAAAAAATTTTTTTTTTTTTTTTTTTTTTTTTTTTCTTTTTTTTATAAAAACTTTAAACTCGATTTGCGGCTAAACTAGAAGAGATAGAGCGATTCTAATTGTTTTTTATAATCATTAAAAAAAAAAATTTTTTTTTTCTTTTTTTTTTTTTCTTTTTTTTATAAAAACTTTAAACTCGATTTGCGGCTAAACTAGAAGAGATAGAGCGATTCTAATAGTTTTTTATAATCATTAAAAAAATTTTTTTTTTTTTTTTTTTTTTTTTTTTCTTTTTTTTATAAAAACTTTAAACTCGATTTGCGGCTAAACTAGAAGAGATAGAGCGATTCTAATAGTTTTTTATAATCATTAAAAAATTTTTTTTTTTTTTTTTTTTTTTTTTTTTTTTTTATAAAAACTTTAAACTCGATTTGTGGCTAAACTAGAAGAGGTAGAGCGATTCTAATTGTTTTTTATAATCATTAAAAAAAAAATTTTTTTTTTTCTTTTTTTTTTTTCTTTTTTTTATAAAAACTTTAAACTCGATTTGCGGCTAAACTAGAAGAGATAGAGCGATTCTAATAGTTTTTTATAATCATTAAAAAAATTTTTTTTTTTTTTTTTTTTTTTTTTTTCTTTTTTTTATAAAAACTTTAAACTCGATTTGCGGCTAAACTAGAAGAGGTAGAGCGATTCTAATTGTTTTTTATAATCATTAAAAAAATTTTTTTTTTTTTTTTTTTTTTTTCTTTTTTTTATAAAAACTTTAAACTCGATTTGCGGCTAAACTAGAAGAGATAGAGCGATTCTAATAGTTTTTTATAATCATTAAAAAAAAAAAATTTTTTTTTTTTTTTTTTTTTTTTTTTTTTTTTTATAAAAACTTTAAACTCGATTTGCGGCTAAACTAGAAGAGGTAGAGCGATTCTAATTGTTTTTTATAATCATTAAAAAAATTTTTTTTTTTTTTTTTTTTTTTATAAAAACTTTAAACTCGATTTGCAGCTAAACTAGAAGAGATAGAGCGATTCTAATTGTTTTTTATAATCATTAAAAAATTTTTTTTTTTTTTTTTTTTTTTTTTTTTTTTTTATAAAAACTTTAAACTCGATTTGCGGCTAAACTAGAAGAGGTAGAGCGATTCTAATTGTTTTTTATAATCATTAAAAAAATTTTTTTTTTTTTTTTTTTTTTTCTTTTTTTTATAAAAACTTTAAACTCGATTTGCGGCTAAACTAGAAGAGATAGAGCGATTCTAATTGTTTTTTATAATCATTAAAAAATTTTTTTTTTTTTTTTTTTTTTTTTTTTTTTTTATAAAAACTTTAAACTCGATTTGTGGCTAAACTAGAAGAGGTAGAGCGATTCTAATTGTTTTTTATAATCATTAAAAAAAAAATTTTTTTTTTTCTTTTTTTTTTTTCTTTTTTTTATAAAAACTTTAAACTCGATTTGCGGCTAAACTAGAAGAGATAGAGCGATTCTAATAGTTTTTTATAATCATTAAAAAAATTTTTTTTTTTTTTTTTTTTTTTTTTTCTTTTTTTTATAAAAACTTTAAACTCGATTTGCGGCTAAACTAGAAGAGGTAGAGCGATTCTAATTGTTTTTTATAATCATTAAAAAAATTTTTTTTTTTTTTTTTTTTTTTCTTTTTTTTATAAAAACTTTAAACTCGATTTGCGGCTAAACTAGAAGAGATAGAGCGATTCTAATTGTTTTTTATAATCATTAAAAAATTTTTTTTTTTTTTTTTTTTTTTTTTTTTTTTTATAAAAACTTTAAACTCGATTTGCGGCTAAACTAGAAGAGATAGAGCGATTCTAATAGTTTTTTATAATCATTAAAAAAATTTTTTTTTTTTTTTTTTTTTTTTTTTTCTTTTTTTTATAAAAACTTTAAACTCGATTTGCGGCTAAACTAGAAGAGATAGAGCGATTCTAATTGTTTTTTATAATCATTAAAAAAAAAAATTTTTTTTTTTTTTTTTTTTTTTTTTTTATAAAAACTTTAAACTCGATTTGCGGCTAAACTAGAAGAGATAGAGCGATTCTAATAGTTTTTTATAATCATTAAAAAAATTTTTTTTTTTTTTTTTTTTTTTTTTTTTTTTTTTATAAAAACTTTAAACTCGATTTGTGGCTAAACTAGAAGAGATAGAGCGATTCTAATAGTTTTTTATAATCATTAAAAAAATTTTTTTTTTTTTTTTTTTTTTTTCTTTTTTTTATAAAAACTTTAAACTCGATTTGCGGCTAAACTAGAAGAGATAGAGCGATTCTAATAGTTTTTTATAATCATTAAAAAAAAAAAATTTTTTTTTTTTTTTTTTTTTTTTTTTTTTTTTTATAAAAACTTTAAACTCGATTTGCGGCTAAACTAGAAGAGGTAGAGCGATTCTAATTGTTTTTTATAATCATTAAAAAAATTTTTTTTTTTTTTTTTTTTTTTATAAAAACTTTAAACTCGATTTGCAGCTAAACTAGAAGAGATAGAGCGATTCTAATTGTTTTTTATAATCATTAAAAAATTTTTTTTTTTTTTTTTTTTTTTTTTTTTTTTTTATAAAAACTTTAAACTCGATTTGCGGCTAAACTAGAAGAGGTAGAGCGATTCTAATTGTTTTTTATAATCATTAAAAAAATTTTTTTTTTTTTTTTTTTTTTTCTTTTTTTTATAAAAACTTTAAACTCGATTTGCGGCTAAACTAGAAGAGATAGAGCGATTCTAATTGTTTTTTATAATCATTAAAAAAAAAAATTTTTTTTTTTTTTTTTTTTTTTTTATAAAAACTTTAAACTCGATTTGCGGCTAAACTAGAAGAGGTAGAGCGATTCTAATTGTTTTTTATAATCATTAAAAAAAAAATTTTTTTTTTTCTTTTTTTTTTTTCTTTTTTTTATAAAAACTTTAAACTCGATTTGCGGCTAAACTAGAAGAGATAGAGCGATTCTAATTGTTTTTTATAATCATTAAAAAATTTTTTTTTTTTTTTTTTTTTTTTTTTTTTTTTTATAAAAACTTTAAACTCGATTTGCGGCTAAACTAGAAGAGGTAGAGCGATTCTAATTGTTTTTTATAATCATTAAAAAAAAAATTTTTTTTTTTTTTTATAAAAACTTTAAACTCGATTTGCGGCTAAACTAGAAGAGATAGAGCGATTCTAATTGTTTTTTATAATCATTAAAAAAAAAATTTTTTTTTTTTTTTTTTTTTTTTTTTTATAAAAACTTTAAACTCGATTTGCGGCTAAACTAGAAGAGGTAGAGCGATTCTAATAGTTTTTTATAATCATTAAAAAAATTTTTTTTTTTTTTTTTTTTTTTTTTTTTTTATAAAAACTTTAAACTCGATTTGCGGCTAAACTAGAAGAGATAGAGCGATTCTAATAGTTTTTTATAATCATTAAAAAAAAAAAATTTTTTTTTTTTTTTTTTTTTTTTTTTTTTTTTTTTATAAAAACTTTAAACTCGATTTTCGGCTAAACTAGAAGAGATAAAGCGATTCTAATTGTTTTTTATAATCATTAAAAAAAAAATTTTTTTTTTTTTTTTTTTTTTTTTATAAAAACTTTAAACTCGATTTGCGGCTAAACTAGAAGAGATAGAGCGATTCTAATTGTTTTTTATAATCATTAAAAAAAAAAATTTTTTTTTTTTTTTTTTTTTTTTTATAAAAACTTTAAACTCGATTTGCGGCTAAACTAGAAGAGGTAGAGCGATTCTAATTGTTTTTTATAATCATTAAAAAATTTTTTTTTTTTTTTTTTTTTTTTCTTTTTTTTATAAAAACTTTAAACTCGATTTGCGGCTAAACTAGAAGAGATAGAGCGATTCTAATAGTTTTTTATAATCATTAAAAAAAAAAAATTTTTTTTTTTTTTTTTTTTTTTTTTTTTTTTTATAAAAACTTTAAACTCGATTTGCGGCTAAACTAGAAGAGATAGAGCGATTCTAATTGTTTTTTATAATCATTAAAAAATTTTTTTTTTTTTTTTTTTTTTTTTTTTTTTATAAACACTTTAAACTCGATTTGTGGCTAAACTAGAAGAGATAGAGCGATTCTAATAGTTTTTTATAATCATTAAAAAATTTTTTTTTTTTTTTTTTTTTTTTTTTTTTTTTTATAAAAACTTTAAACTCGATTTGCGGCTAAACTAGAAGAGATAGAGCGATTCTAATTGTTTTTTATAATCATTAAAAATTTTTTTTTTTTTTTTTTTTTTTTTTTTTTTTTTTTATAAAAACTTTAAACTCGATTTGTGGCTAAACTAGAAGAGATAGAGCGATTCTAATTGTTTTTTATAATCATTAAAAAATTTTTTTTTTTTTTTTTTTTTTTTTTTTTTTTTTTATAAAAACTTTAAACTCGATTTGCGGCTAAACTAGAAGAGATAGAGCGATTCTAATAGTTTTTTATAATCATTAAAAAAAAAAAATTTTTTTTTTTTTTTTTTTTTTTCTTTTTTTTATAAAAACTTTAAACTCGATTTGCGGCTAAACTAGAAGAGATAGAGCGATTCTAATTGTTTTTTATAATCATTAAAAAAAAAAATTTTTTTTTTTTTTTTTTTTTTTTTTTTTATAAAAACTTTAAACTCGATTTGCGGCTAAACTAGAAGAGATAAAGCGATTCTAATTGTTTTTTATAATCATTAAAAAAAAAAATTTTTTTTTTTTTTTTTTTTTTTTATAAAAACTTTAAACTCGATTTGCGGCTAAACTAGAAGAGGTAGAGCGATTCTAATTGTTTTTTATAATCATTAAAAAATTTTTTTTTTTTTTTTTTTTTTTTCTTTTTTTTATAAAAACTTTAAACTCGATTTGCGGCTAAACTAGAAGAGATAGAGCGATTCTAATAGTTTTTTATAATCATTAAAAAAAAAAAATTTTTTTTTTTTTTTTTTTTTTTTTTTTTTTTTATAAAAACTTTAAACTCGATTTGCGGCTAAACTAGAAGAGATAGAGCGATTCTAATTGTTTTTTATAATCATTAAAAAATTTTTTTTTTTTTTTTTTTTTTTTTTTTTTTATAAACACTTTAAACTCGATTTGTGGCTAAACTAGAAGAGATAGAGCGATTCTAATAGTTTTTTATAATCATTAAAAAATTTTTTTTTTTTTTTTTTTTTTTTTTTTTTTTTTATAAAAACTTTAAACTCGATTTGCGGCTAAACTAGAAGAGATAGAGCGATTCTAATTGTTTTTTATAATCATTAAAAATTTTTTTTTTTTTTTTTTTTTTTTTTTTTTTTTTTTATAAAAACTTTAAACTCGATTTGTGGCTAAACTAGAAGAGATAGAGCGATTCTAATTGTTTTTTATAATCATTAAAAAATTTTTTTTTTTTTTTTTTTTTTTTTTTTTTTTTTTATAAAAACTTTAAACTCGATTTGCGGCTAAACTAGAAGAGATAGAGCGATTCTAATAGTTTTTTATAATCATTAAAAAAAAAAAATTTTTTTTTTTTTTTTTTTTTTTCTTTTTTTTATAAAAACTTTAAACTCGATTTGCGGCTAAACTAGAAGAGATAGAGCGATTCTAATTGTTTTTTATAATCATTAAAAAAAAAAATTTTTTTTTTTTTTTTTTTTTTTTTTTTTATAAAAACTTTAAACTCGATTTGCGGCTAAACTAGAAGAGATAAAGCGATTCTAATTGTTTTTTATAATCATTAAAAAAAAAAATTTTTTTTTTTTTTTTTTTTTTTTTATAAAAACTTTAAACTCGATTTGCGGCTAAACTAGAAGAGGTAGAACGATTCTAATTGTTTTTTATAATCATTAAAAAAATTTTTTTTTTTTTTTTTTTTTTTTCTTTTTTTTATAAAAACTTTAAACGCGATTTGCGGCTAAACTAGAAGAGATAGAGCGATTCTAATAGTTTTTTATAATCATTAAAAAAATTTTTTTTTTTTTTTTTTTTTTTTTTTTTTTATAAAAACTTTAAACTCGATTTGCGGCTAAACTAGAAGAGGTAGAGCGATTCTAATAGTTTTTTATAATCATTAAAAAAATTTTTTTTTTTTTTTTTTTTTTTTTTTTTTATAAAAACTTTAAACTCGATTTGCGGCTAAACTAGAAGAGATAAAGCGATTCTAATTGTTTTTTATAATCATTAAAAAAAAAATTTTTTTTTTTTTTTTTTTTTTTTATAAAAACTTTAAACTCGATTTGCGGCTAAACTAGAAGAGATAGAGCGATTCTAATAGTTTTTTATAATCATTAAAAAAATTTTTTTTTTTTTTTTTTTTTTTTTTTTTTTATAAAAACTTTAAACTCGATTTGCGGCTAAACTAGAAGAGATAAAGCGATTCTAATTGTTTTTTATAATCATTAAAAAAAAAATTTTTTTTTTTTTTTTTTTTTTTTTTATAAAAACTTTAAACTCGATTTGCGGCTAAACTAGAAGAGATAGAGCGATTCTAATTGTTTTTTATAATCATTAAAAAAAAAAATTTTTTTTTTTTTTTTTTTTTTTTTATAAAAACTTTAAACTCGATTTGCGGCTAAACTAGAAGAGGTAGAGCGATTCTAATTGTTTTTTATAATCATTAAAAAATTTTTTTTTTTTTTTTTTTTTTTTTCTTTTTTTTATAAAAACTTTAAACTCGATTTGCGGCTAAACTAGAAGAGATAGAGCGATTCTAATAGTTTTTTATAATCATTAAAAAAAAAAAATTTTTTTTTTTTTTTTTTTTTTTTTTTTTTTTATAAAAACTTTAAACTCGATTTGCGGCTAAACTAGAAGAGATAGAGCGATTCTAATTGTTTTTTATAATCATTAAAAAATTTTTTTTTTTTTTTTTTTTTTTTTTTTTTTTTATAAACACTTTAAACTCGATTTGTGGCTAAACTAGAAGAGATAGAGCGATTCTAATAGTTTTTTATAATCATTAAAAAATTTTTTTTTTTTTTTTTTTTTTTTTTTTTTTTTTATAAAAACTTTAAACTCGATTTGCGGCTAAACTAGAAGAGATAGAGCGATTCTAATTGTTTTTTATAATCATTAAAAATTTTTTTTTTTTTTTTTTTTTTTTTTTTTTTTTTTTATAAAAACTTTAAACTCGATTTGTGGCTAAACTAGAAGAGATAGAGCGATTCTAATTGTTTTTTATAATCATTAAAAAATTTTTTTTTTTTTTTTTTTTTTTTTTTTTTTTTTTATAAAAACTTTAAACTCGATTTGCGGCTAAACTAGAAGAGGTAGAGCGATTCTAATTGTTTTTTATAATCATTAAAAAAATTTTTTTTTTTTTTTTTTTTTTTTCTTTTTTTTATAAAAACTTTAAACTCGATTTGCGGCTAAACTAGAAGAGATAGAGCGATTCTAATAGTTTTTTATAATCATTAAAAAAAAAAAATTTTTTTTTTTTTTTTTTTTTTTTTCTTTTTTTTATAAAAACTTTAAACTCGATTTGCGGCTAAACTAGAAGAGATAGAGCGATTCTAATAGTTTTTTATAATCATTAAAAAAAAAAAATTTTTTTTTTTTTTTTTTTTTTTTCTTTTTTTTATAAAAACTTTAAACTCGATTTGTGGCTAAACTAGAAGAGATAGAGCGATTCTAATTGTTTTTTATAATCATTAAAAAATTTTTTTTTTTTTTTTTTTTTTTTTTTTTTTTTTTATAAAAACTTTAAACTCGATTTGCGGCTAAACTAGAAGAGGTAGAGCGATTCTAATAGTTTTTTATAATCATTAAAAAAATTTTTTTTTTTTTTTTTTTTTTTTTTTTTTTATAAAAACTTTAAACTCGATTTGCGGCTAAACTAGAAGAGATAGAGCGATTCTAATAGTTTTTTATAATCATTAAAAAAAAAAAATTTTTTTTTTTTTTTTTTTTTTTTTTTTTTTTTTTTATAAAAACTTTAAACTCGATTTTCGGCTAAACTAGAAGAGATAAAGCGATTCTAATTGTTTTTTATAATCATTAAAAAAAAAATTTTTTTTTTTTTTTTCTTTTTTTTATAAAAACTTTAAACTCGATTTGCGGCTAAACTAGAAGAGATAGAGCGATTCTAATAGTTTTTTATAATCATTAAAAAAAAAAAATTTTTTTTTTTTTTTTTTTTTTTTCTTTTTTTTATAAAAACTTTAAACTCGATTTGCGGCTAAACTAGAAGAGATAGAGCGATTCTAATAGTTTTTTATAATCATTAAAAAAAAAAAATTTTTTTTTTTTTTTTTTTTTTTTTCTTTTTTTTATAAAAACTTTAAACTCGATTTGTGGCTAAACTAGAAGAGATAGAGCGATTCTAATTGTTTTTTATAATCATTAAAAAATTTTTTTTTTTTTTTTTTTTTTTTTTTTTTTTTTATAAAAACTTTAAACTCGATTTGCGGCTAAACTAGAAGAGGTAGAGCGATTCTAATAGTTTTTTATAATCATTAAAAAAATTTTTTTTTTTTTTTTTTTTTTTTTTTTTTTATAAAAACTTTAAACTCGATTTGCGGCTAAACTAGAAGAGATAGAGCGATTCTAATAGTTTTTTATAATCATTAAAAAAAAAAAATTTTTTTTTTTTTTTTTTTTTTTTTTTTTTTTTTTATAAAAACTTTAAACTCGATTTTCGGCTAAACTAGAAGAGATAAAGCGATTCTAATTGTTTTTTATAATCATTAAAAAAAAAATTTTTTTTTTTTTTTTTTTTTTTTTTATAAAAACTTTAAACTCGATTTGCGGCTAAACTAGAAGAGATAGAGCGATTCTAATTGTTTTTTATAATCATTAAAAAAAAAAATTTTTTTTTTTTTTTTTTTTTTTTTATAAAAACTTTAAACTCGATTTGCGGCTAAACTAGAAGAGGTAGAGCGATTCTAATTGTTTTTTATAATCATTAAAAAATTTTTTTTTTTTTTTTTTTTTTTTCTTTTTTTTATAAAAACTTTAAACTCGATTTGCGGCTAAACTAGAAGAGATAGAGCGATTCTAATAGTTTTTTATAATCATTAAAAAAAAAAAATTTTTTTTTTTTTTTTTTTTTTTTTTTTTTTTTATAAAAACTTTAAACTCGATTTGCGGCTAAACTAGAAGAGATAGAGCGATTCTAATTGTTTTTTATAATCATTAAAAAATTTTTTTTTTTTTTTTTTTTTTTTTTTTTTTATAAACACTTTAAACTCGATTTGTGGCTAAACTAGAAGAGATAGAGCGATTCTAATAGTTTTTTATAATCATTAAAAAATTTTTTTTTTTTTTTTTTTTTTTTTTTTTTTTTTATAAAAACTTTAAACTCGATTTGCGGCTAAACTAGAAGAGATAGAGCGATTCTAATTGTTTTTTATAATCATTAAAAATTTTTTTTTTTTTTTTTTTTTTTTTTTTTTTTTTTTATAAAAACTTTAAACTCGATTTGTGGCTAAACTAGAAGAGATAGAGCGATTCTAATTGTTTTTTATAATCATTAAAAAATTTTTTTTTTTTTTTTTTTTTTTTTTTTTTTTTTTATAAAAACTTTAAACTCGATTTGCGGCTAAACTAGAAGAGATAGAGCGATTCTAATAGTTTTTTATAATCATTAAAAAAAAAAAATTTTTTTTTTTTTTTTTTTTTTTTCTTTTTTTTATAAAAACTTTAAACTCGATTTGCGGCTAAACTAGAAGAGATAGAGCGATTCTAATAGTTTTTTATAATCATTAAAAAAAAAAAATTTTTTTTTTTTTTTTTTTTTTTTTCTTTTTTTTATAAAAACTTTAAACTCGATTTGTGGCTAAACTAGAAGAGATAGAGCGATTCTAATTGTTTTTTATAATCATTAAAAAATTTTTTTTTTTTTTTTTTTTTTTTTTTTTTTTTTTATAAAAACTTTAAACTCGATTTGCGGCTAAACTAGAAGAGGTAGAGCGATTCTAATAGTTTTTTATAATCATTAAAAAAAAAAAATTTTTTTTTTTTTTTTTTTTTTTTCTTTTTTTTATAAAAACTTTAAACTCGATTTGTGGCTAAACTAGAAGAGATAGAGCGATTCTAATTGTTTTTTATAATCATTAAAAAATTTTTTTTTTTTTTTTTTTTTTTTTTTTTTTTTTTATAAAAACTTTAAACTCGATTTGCGGCTAAACTAGAAGAGGTAGAGCGATTCTAATAGTTTTTTATAATCATTAAAAAAATTTTTTTTTTTTTTTTTTTTTTTTTTTTTTTATAAAAACTTTAAACTCGATTTGCGGCTAAACTAGAAGAGATAAAGCGATTCTAATTGTTTTTTATAATCATTAAAAAAAAAATTTTTTTTTTTTTTTTTTTTTTTTATAAAAACTTTAAACTCGATTTGCGGCTAAACTAGAAGAGATAGAGCGATTCTAATAGTTTTTTATAATCATTAAAAAAATTTTTTTTTTTTTTTTTTTTTTTTTTTTTTTATAAAAACTTTAAACTCGATTTGCGGCTAAACTAGAAGAGATAGAGCGATTCTAATAGTTTTTTATAATCATTAAAAAAAAAAAATTTTTTTTTTTTTTTTTTTTTTTTTTTTTTTTTTTATAAAAACTTTAAACTCGATTTTCGGCTAAACTAGAAGAGATAAAGCGATTCTAATTGTTTTTTATAATCATTAAAAAAAAAATTTTTTTTTTTTTTTTTTTTTTTTTTATAAAAACTTTAAACTCGATTTGCGGCTAAACTAGAAGAGATAGAGCGATTCTAATTGTTTTTTATAATCATTAAAAAAAAAAATTTTTTTTTTTTTTTTTTTTTTTTTATAAAAACTTTAAACTCGATTTGCGGCTAAACTAGAAGAGGTAGAGCGATTCTAATTGTTTTTTATAATCATTAAAAAATTTTTTTTTTTTTTTTTTTTTTTTTCTTTTTTTTATAAAAACTTTAAACTCGATTTGCGGCTAAACTAGAAGAGATAGAGCGATTCTAATAGTTTTTTATAATCATTAAAAAAAAAAAATTTTTTTTTTTTTTTTTTTTTTTTTTTTTTTTTATAAAAACTTTAAACTCGATTTGCGGCTAAACTAGAAGAGATAGAGCGATTCTAATTGTTTTTTATAATCATTAAAAAATTTTTTTTTTTTTTTTTTTTTTTTTTTTTTTTTATAAACACTTTAAACTCGATTTGTGGCTAAACTAGAAGAGATAGAGCGATTCTAATAGTTTTTTATAATCATTAAAAAATTTTTTTTTTTTTTTTTTTTTTTTTTTTTTTTTTATAAAAACTTTAAACTCGATTTGCGGCTAAACTAGAAGAGATAGAGCGATTCTAATTGTTTTTTATAATCATTAAAAATTTTTTTTTTTTTTTTTTTTTTTTTTTTTTTTTTTTATAAAAACTTTAAACTCGATTTGTGGCTAAACTAGAAGAGATAGAGCGATTCTAATTGTTTTTTATAATCATTAAAAAATTTTTTTTTTTTTTTTTTTTTTTTTTTTTTTTTATAAAAACTTTAAACTCGATTTGCGGCTAAACTAGAAGAGGTAGAGCGATTCTAATTGTTTTTTATAATCATTAAAAAAATTTTTTTTTTTTTTTTTTTCTTTTTTTTATAAAAACTTTAAACTCGATTTGCGGCTAAACTAGAAGAGATAGAGCGATTCTAATAGTTTTTTATAATCATTAAAAAAAAAAAATTTTTTTTTTTTTTTTTTTTTTTTCTTTTTTTTATAAAAACTTTAAACTCGATTTGCGGCTAAACTAGAAGAGATAGAGCGATTCTAATAGTTTTTTATAATCATTAAAAAAAAAAAATTTTTTTTTTTTTTTTTTTTTTTTTCTTTTTTTTATAAAAACTTTAAACTCGATTTGTGGCTAAACTAGAAGAGATAGAGCGATTCTAATTGTTTTTTATAATCATTAAAAAATTTTTTTTTTTTTTTTTTTTTTTTTTTTTTTTTTTATAAAAACTTTAAACTCGATTTGCGGCTAAACTAGAAGAGGTAGAGCGATTCTAATTGTTTTTTATAATCATTAAAAAAATTTTTTTTTTTTTTTTTTTTTTTCTTTTTTTTATAAAAACTTTAAACTCGATTTGCGGCTAAACTAGAAGAGATAGAGCGATTCTAATAGTTTTTTATAATCATTAAAAAAAAAAAATTTTTTTTTTTTTTTTTTTTTTTTCTTTTTTTTATAAAAACTTTAAACTCGATTTGTGGCTAAACTAGAAGAGATAGAGCGATTCTAATAGTTTTTTATAATCATTAAAAAAATTTTTTTTTTTTTTTTTTTTTTTTCTTTTTTTTATAAAAACTTTAAACTCGATTTGCGGCTAAACTAGAAGAGATAGAGCGATTCTAATAGTTTTTTATAATCATTAAAAAAAAAAAATTTTTTTTTTTTTTTTTTTTTTTTCTTTTTTTTATAAAAACTTTAAACTCGATTTGCGGCTAAACTAGAAGAGATAGAGCGATTCTAATTGTTTTTTATAATCATTAAAAAATTTTTTTTTTTTTTTTTTTTTTTTTTTTTTTTTTTATAAAAACTTTAAACTCGATTTGTGGCTAAACTAGAAGAGATAGAGCGATTCTAATAGTTTTTTATAATCATTAAAAAATTTTTTTTTTTTTTTTTTTTTTTTTTTTTTTTTTATAAAAACTTTAAACTCGATTTGCGGCTAAACTAGAAGAGGTAGAGCGATTCTAATTGTTTTTTATAATCATTAAAAAAATTTTTTTTTTTTTTTTTTTTTTTTCTTTTTTTTATAAAAACTTTAAACTCGATTTGCGGCTAAACTAGAAGAGATAGAGCGATTCTAATTGTTTTTTATAATCATTAAAAAATTTTTTTTTTTTTTTTTTTTTTTTTTTTTTTTTTTATAAAAACTTTAAACTCGATTTGCGGCTAAACTAGAAGAGATAGAGCGATTCTAATTGTTTTTTATAATCATTAAAAAATTTTTTTTTTTTTTTTTTTTTTTTTTTTATAAAAACTTTAAACTCGATTTGCGGCTAAACTAGAAGAGGTAGAGCGATTCTAATTGTTTTTTATAATCATTAAAAAAATTTTTTTTTTTTTTTTTTTTTTTCTTTTTTTTATAAAAACTTTAAACTCGATTTGCGGCTAAACTAGAAGAGATAGAGCGATTCTAATTGTTTTTTATAATCATTAAAAAATTTTTTTTTTTTTTTTTTTTTTTTTTTTTTTTTTTTTATAAAAACTTTAAACTCGATTTGTGGCTAAACTAGAAGAGATAGAGCGATTCTAATAGTTTTTTATAATCATTAAAAAAATTTTTTTTTTTTTTTTTTTTTTTCTTTTTTTTATAAAAACTTTAAACTCGATTTGCGGCTAAACTAGAAGAGATAGAGCGATTCTAATAGTTTTTTATAATCATTAAAAAAAAAAAATTTTTTTTTTTTTTTTTTTTTTTTTTTATAAAAACTTTAAACTCGATTTTCGGCTAAACTAGAAGAGATAAAGCGATTCTAATTGTTTTTTATAATCATTAAAAAAAAAATTTTTTTTTTTTTTTTTTTTTTTTTTATAAAAACTTTAAACTCGATTTGCGGCTAAACTAGAAGAGATAGAGCGATTCTAATTGTTTTTTATAATCATTAAAAAAAAAAATTTTTTTTTTTTTTTTTTTTTTTTATAAAAACTTTAAACTCGATTTGCGGCTAAACTAGAAGAGGTAGAGCGATTCTAATTGTTTTTTATAATCATTAAAAAAATTTTTTTTTTTTTTTTTTTTTTTCTTTTTTTTATAAAAACTTTAAACTCGATTTGCGGCTAAACTAGAAGAGATAGAGCGATTCTAATTGTTTTTTATAATCATTAAAAAATTTTTTTTTTTTTTTTTTTTTTTTTTTTTTTTTTTTATAAAAACTTTAAACTCGATTTGTGGCTAAACTAGAAGAGATAGAGCGATTCTAATAGTTTTTTATAATCATTAAAAAAATTTTTTTTTTTTTTTTTTTTTTCTTTTTTTTATAAAAACTTTAAACTCGATTTGCGGCTAAACTAGAAGAGATAGAGCGATTCTAATAGTTTTTTATAATCATTAAAAAAAAAAAATTTTTTTTTTTTTTTTTTTTTTTTTTATAAAAACTTTAAACTCGATTTTCGGCTAAACTAGAAGAGATAGAGCGATTCTAATTGTTTTTTATAATCATTAAAAAAAAAAATTTTTTTTTTTTTTTTTTTTTTTATAAAAACTTTAAACTCGATTTGCGGCTAAACTAGAAGAGGTAGAGCGATTCTAATTGTTTTTTATAATCATTAAAAAAATTTTTTTTTTTTTTTTTTTTTTTCTTTTTTTTATAAAAACTTTAAACTCGATTTGCGGCTAAACTAGAAGAGATAGAGCGATTCTAATTGTTTTTTATAATCATTAAAAAATTTTTTTTTTTTTTTTTTTTTTTTTTTTTTTTTATAAAAACTTTAAACTCGATTTGTGGCTAAACTAGAAGAGATAGAGCGATTCTAATAGTTTTTTATAATCATTAAAAAAATTTTTTTTTTTTTTTTTTTTTTTCTTTTTTTTATAAAAACTTTAAACTCGATTTGCGGCTAAACTAGAAGAGATAGAGCGATTCTAATAGTTTTTTATAATCATTAAAAAAAAAAAATTTTTTTTTTTTTTTTTTTTTTTTTATAAAAACTTTAAACTCGATTTGCGGCTAAACTAGAAGAGATAGAGCGATTCTAATTGTTTTTTATAATCATTAAAAAAATTTTTTTTTTTTTTTTTTTTTTTTCTTTTTTTTATAAAAACTTTAAACTCGATTTGTGGCTAAACTAGAAGAGATAGAGCGATTCTAATTGTTTTTTATAATCATTAAAAAATTTTTTTTTTTTTTTTTTTTTTTTTTTTTTTTTTATAAAAACTTTAAACTCGATTTGTGGCTAAACTAGAAGAGATAGAGCGATTCTAATAGTTTTTTATAATCATTAAAAAAATTTTTTTTTTTTTTTTTTTTTTTTCTTTTTTTTATAAAAACTTTAAACTCGATTTGTGGCTAAACTAGAAGAGATAGAGCGATTCTAATAGTTTTTTATAATCATTAAAAAATTTTTTTTTTTTTTTTTTTTTTTTTTTTTTTTATAAAAACTTTAAACTCGATTTGCCGCTAAATTAGAAGAGATAGAGCGATTCTAATTGTTTTTTTTTTTTTTTTTTTTTTTATAAAAACTTTAAACTCGATTTGCGGCTAAACTAGAAGAGATAGAGCGATTCTAATAGTTTTTTATAATCATTAAAAAATTTTTTTTTTTTTTTTTTTTTTTTTTTTTTTTTTATAAAAACTTTAAACTCGATTTGTGGCTAAACTAGAAGAGATAGAGCGATTCTAATAGTTTTTTATAATCATTAAAAAAATTTTTTTTTTTTTTTTTTTTTTTCTTTTTTTTATAAAAACTTTAAACTCGATTTGCGGCTAAACTAGAAGAGATAGAGCGATTCTAATTGTTTTTTATAATCATTAAAAAAATTTTTTTTTTTTTTTTTCTTTTTTTTTTAAAAACTTTAAACTCGATTTGCGGCTAAACTAGAAGAGATAGAGCGATTCTAATAG
>NW_026578454.1:57500-60838 GCF_029603195.1 Condylostylus longicornis
GCTAAACTAGAAGAGATAGAGCGATTCTAATTGTTTTTTATAATCATTAAAAAAAAAATTTTTTTTTTTTTTTTTTTTTTTTTTTATAAAAACTTTAAACGCGATTTGCGGCTAAACTAGAAGAGATAGAGCGATTCTAATTGTTTTTTTTTTTTTTTTTTTTTTTTATAAAAACTTTAAACTCGATTTGCGGCTAAACTAGAAGAGATAGAGCGATTCTAATTGTTTTTTATAATCATTAAAAAAAAAAATTTTTTTTTTTTTTTTTTTTTTTTTTTTTTTATAAAAACTTTAAACTCGATTTGCGGCTAAACTAGAAGAGATAGAGCGATTCTAATTGTTTTTTATAATCATTAAAAAAAAAAATTTTTTTTTTTTTTTTTTTTTTTTTTTTTTATAAAAACTTTAAACTCGATTTGCGGCTAAACTAGAAGAGATAAAGCGATTCTAATAGTTTTTTATAATCATTAAAAAAAAAATTTTTTTTTTTTTTTTTTTTTTTTTATAAAAACTTTAAACTCGATTTGCGGCTAAACTAGAAGAGATAGAGCGATTCTAATTGTTTTTTATAATCATTAAAAAAAAAATTTTTTTTTTTTTTTTTTTTTTTTATAAAAACTTTAAACTCGATTTGCGGCTAAACTAGAAGAGGTAGAGCGATTCTAATTGTTTTTTATAATCATTAAAAAAAAAAATTTTTTTTTTTTTTTTTTTTTTTTATAAAAACTTTAAACTCGATTTGCGGCTAAACTAGAAGAGGTAGAGCGATTCTAATTGTTTTTTATAATCATTAAAAAAATTTTTTTTTTTTTTTTTTTTTTTCTTTTTTTTATAAAAACTTTAAACTCGATTTGCGGCTAAACTAGAAGAGATAGAGCGATTCTAATAGTTTTTTATAATCATTAAAAAAAAAAAATTTTTTTTTTTTTTTTTTTTTTTTTTTTTTTTTTATAAAAACTTTAAACTCGATTTTCGGCTAAACTAGAAGAGATAAAGCGATTCTAATTGTTTTTTATAATCATTAAAAAAAAAAATTTTTTTTTTTTTTTTTTTTTTTTTATAAAAACTTTAAACTCGATTTGCGGCTAAACTAGAAGAGGTAGAGCGATTCTAATTGTTTTTTATAATCATTAAAAAAATTTTTTTTTTTTTTTTTTTTTTTTCTTTTTTTTATAAAAACTTTAAACTCGATTTGCGGCTAAACTAGAAGAGATAGAGCGATTCTAATTGTTTTTTATAATCATTAAAAAAAAAAATTTTTTTTTTTTTTTTTTTTTTTCTTTTTTTTATAAAAACTTTAAACTCGATTTGCGGCTAAACTAGAAGAGATAGAGCGATTCTAATTGTTTTTTATAATCATTAAAAAAAAAATTTTTTTTTTTTTTTTTTTTTTTTATAAAAACTTTAAACTCGATTTGCGGCTAAACTAGAAGAGATAGAGCGATTCTAATAGTTTTTTATAATCATTAAAAAAAAAAAATTTTTTTTTTTTTTTTTTTTTTTTTTTTTTTTATAAAAACTTTAAACTCGATTTGCGGCTAAACTAGAAGAGATAAAGCGATTCTAATTGTTTTTTATAATCATTAAAAAAAAAATTTTTTTTTTTTTTTTTTTTTTTTTATAAAAACTTTAAACTCGATTTGCGGCTAAACTAGAAGAGATAGAGCGATTCTAATAGTTTTTTATAATCATTAAAAAAATTTTTTTTTTTTTTTTTTTTTTTCTTTTTTTTATAAAAACTTTAAACTCGATTTGCGGCTAAACTAGAAGAGATAGAGCGATTCTAATTGTTTTTTATAATCATTAAAAAATTTTTTTTTTTTTTTTTTTTTTTTTTTTTTTTATAAAAACTTTAAACTCGATTTGCGGCTAAACTAGAAGAGATAGAGCGATTCTAATTGTTTTTTATAATCATTAAAAAATTTTTTTTTTTTTTTTTTTTTTTTTTTTTTTTTATAAAAACTTTAAACTCGATTTGCGGCTAAACTAGAAGAGATAGAGCGATTCTAATTGTTTTTTATAATCATTAAAAAAAAAAATTTTTTTTTTTTTTTTTTTTTTTCTTTTTTTTATAAAAACTTTAAACTCGATTTGCGGCTAAACTAGAAGAGATAAAGCGATTCTAATTGTTTTTTATAATCATTAAAAAAATTTTTTTTTTTTTTTTTTTTTTTTTTTTTTTTATAAAAACTTTAAACTCGATTTGCGGCTAAACTAGAAGAGATAGAGCGATTCTAATTGTTTTTTATAATCATTAAAAAAAAAAATTTTTTTTTTTTTTTTTTTTTTTCTTTTTTTTATAAAAACTTTAAACTCGATTTGCGGCTAAACTAGAAGAGATAGAGCGATTCTAATTGTTTTTTATAATCATTAAAAAATTTTTTTTTTTTTTTTTTTTTTTTTTTTTTTTATAAAAACTTTAAACTCGATTTGCGGCTAAACTAGAAGAGATAGAGCGATTCTAATTGTTTTTTATAATCATTAAAAAAAAAAATTTTTTTTTTTTTTTTTTTTTATAAAAACTTTAAACTCGATTTGCGGCTAAACTAGAAGAGATAGAGCGATTCTAATTGTTTTTTATAATCATTAAAAAAATTTTTTTTTTTTTTTTTTTTTTTCTTTTTTTTATAAAAACTTTAAACTCGATTTGCGGCTAAACTAGAAGAGATAGAGCGATTCTAATTGTTTTTTATAATCATTAAAAAAATTTTTTTTTTTTTTTTTTTTTTCTTTTTTTTATAAAAACTTTAAACTCGATTTGCGGCTAAACTAGAAGAGATAGAGCGATTCTAATAGTTTTTTATAATCATTAAAAAAAATTTTTTTTTTTTTTTTTTTTTTCTTTTTTTTATAAAAACTTTAAACTCGATTTGCGGCTAAACTAGAAGAGATAGAGCGATTCTAATTGTTTTTTATAATCATTAAAAAAAAAAATTTTTTTTTTTTTTTTTTTTTTTTTTTTATAAAAACTTTAAACTCGATTTGCGGCTAAACTAGAAGAGATAGAGCGATTCTAATTGTTTTTTATAATCATTAAAAAAAAAAATTTTTTTTTTTTTTTTTTTTTTTTTTTTTTATAAAAACTTTAAACTCGATTTGCGGCTAAACTAGAAGAGGTAGAGCGATTCTAATTGTTTTTTATAATCATTAAAAAAATTTTTTTTTTTTTTTTTTTTTTTCTTTTTTTTATAAAAACTTTAAACTCGATTTGCGGCTAAACTAGAAGAGATAGAGCGATTCTAATTGTTTTTTATAATCATTAAAAAATTTTTTTTTTTTTTTTTTTTTTTTTTTTTTTTTATAAAAACTTTAAACTCGATTTGCGGCTAAACTAGAAG
>NW_026578455.1:0-21855 GCF_029603195.1 Condylostylus longicornis
GGTATTTTATAAGAAAAATGTTTAATTTTTTGCTGCTTTTTCCAATTTAAATTTTAATGAAAGTAATAGGCGATCATGAATGATAGCAAGCAAAAATGTAAATTTCTGATCTACTTTCTACAATTCCTGCTCGCCGGGTATTTTATAAGAAAAATGTTTAATTTTTTGCTGCTTTTTCCAATTTAAATTTTAATGAAAGTAATAGGTGATCATGGATGATAGCAAGCAAAAATGTAAATTTCTGATCTACTTTCTACAATTCCTGCTCGCCGGGTATTTTATAAGAAAAATGTTTAATTTTTTGCTGCTTTTTCCAATTTAAATTTTAATGAAAGTAATAGGTGATCATGGATGATAGCAATCAAAAATGTAAATTTCTGATCTACTTTCTACAATTCGTGCTCGCCGGGTATTTTATAAAAAAAATGTTTAATTTTTTGCTCCTTTTTACAATTTAAATTTTAATGAAAATAATAGGCGACCATGAATGATAGCAAGCAAAAATGTAAATTTTTGATCTACTTTCTACAATTCCTGCTCGCCGGGTATTTTATAAGAAAAATGTTTAATTTTTTGCTGCTTTTTACAATCTAAATTTTAACGAAAGTAATAGGTGATCATGGATGATAGGAAGCAAAAATGTAATTTTCTAATCCACTTTCTACAATTCCTGCTCGCCGGGTATTTTATTAGAAAAATGTTTAATTTGTTGCTAGTTTTTACAATTTTAATTTTAATGAAAGTAATAGGCGATCATGAATAATAGCAAGCAAAAATGTAAATTTCTGATCTACTTTCTACAATTCCTGCTCGCCGGGTATTTTATAAGAAAAATGTTTAATTTTTTGCTGCTTTTTCCAATTTCAATTTTAAAGAAACGATCATGAATGATAGCAAGCAAAAATGTAAATTTCTGATCTACTTTCTACAATTCCTGCTCGCCGGGTATTTTATAAGAAAAATGTTTAATTTTTTGCTGCTTTTTCCAATTTAAATTTTAATGAAAGTAATAGGCGATCATGAATGATAGCAAGCAAAAATGTAAATTTCTGATCTACTTTCTACAATTCCTGCTCGCCGGGTATTTTATAAGAAAAATGTTTAATTTTTTGCTGCTTTTTCCAATTTAAATTTTAATGAAAGTAATAGGTGATCATGGATGATAGCAATCAAAAATGTAAATTTCTGATCTACTTTCTACAATTCCTGCTCGCCGGGTATTTTATAAAAAAAATGTTTAATTTTTTGCTCCTTTTTACAATTTAAATTTTAATGAAAATAATAGGCGACCATGAATGATAGCAAGCAAAAATGTAAATTTTTGATCTACTTTCTACAATTCCTGCTCGCCGGGTATTTTATAAGAAAAATGTTTAATTTTTTGCTGCTTTTTACAATCTAAATTTTAACGAAAGTAATAGGTGATCATGGATGATAGGAATCAAAAATGTAAATTTCTGATCTACTTTCTACAATTCGTGCTCGCCGGGTATTTTATAAGAAAAATGTTTAATTTTTTGCTCCTTTTTACAATTTAAATTTTAATGAAAGTAATAGGCGATCATGAATAATAGCAAGCAAAAATGTAAATTTCTGATCTACATTATACAATTCCTGCTCGCCGGGTATTTTATAAGAAAAATGTTTAATTTTTTGCTGCTTTTTACAATTTAAATTTTAATGAAAATAATAGGTGATCATGGATGATAGCAATCAAAAATGTAAATTTCTGATCTACTTTCTACAATTCGTGCTCGCCGGGTATTTTATAAGAAAAATGTTTAATTTTTTGCTCCTTTTTACAATTTAAATTTTAATTAAAGTAATAGGCGATCATGAATAATAGCAAGCAAAAATGTAAATTTCTGATCTACTTTATACAATTCCTGCTCGCCGGGTATTTTATAAGAAAAATGTTTAATTTTTTGCTGCTTTTTACAATCTAAATTTTAACGAAAGTAATAGGTGATCATGGATGATAGCAATCAAGAATGTAAATTTCTGATCTACTTTCTACAATTCCTGCTCGCCGGGTATTTTATAAGAAAAATGTTTAATTTTTTGCTGCTTTTTCCAATTTAAATTTTAATGAAAGTAATAGGTGATCATGGATGATAGCAATCAAAAATGTAAATTTCTGATCTACTTTCTACAATTCCTGCTCGCCGGGTATTTTATAAGAAAAATGTTTAATTTTTTGCTGCTTTTTCCAATTTAAATTTTAATGAAAATAATAGGCGATCATGAATGATAGCAAGCAAAAATGTAAATTTCTGATCTACTTTCTACAATTCCTGCTCGCCGGGTATTTTATAAGAAAAATGTTTAATTTTTTGCTGCTTTTTCCAATTTAAATTTTAATGAAGTAATAGGCGATCATGAATGATAGCAAGCAAAAATGTAAATTTCTGATCTACTTTCTACAATTCCTGCTCGCCGGGTATTTTATAAGAAAAATGTTTAATTTTTTGCTGCTTTTTCCAATTTAAATTTTAATGAAAGTAATAGGTGATCATGGATGATAGCAATCAAAAATGTAAATTTCTGATCTACTTTCTACAATTCCTGCTCGCCGGGTATTTTATAAAAAAAATGTTTAATTTTTTGCTCCTTTTTACAATTTAAATTTTAATGAAAATAATAGGCGACCATGAATGATAGCAAGCAAAAATGTAAATTTTTGATCTACTTTCTACAATTCCTGCTCGCCGGGTATTTTATAAGAAAAATGTTTAATTTTTTGCTAATTTTTTACAATCTAAATTTTAACGAAAGTAATAGGCGATCATGAATGATAGCAAGCAAAAATGTAAATTTCTGATCTACTTTCTACAATTCCTGCTCGCCGAGTATTTTATAAGAAAAATGTTTAATTTTTTGCTTCTTTTTACAATCTAAATTTTAACGAAAGTAATAGGCGATCATGAATGATAGCAATCAAAAATGTAAATTTCTGATCTACTTTCTACAATTCCTGCTCGCCGGGTATTTTATAAGGAAAATGTTTAATTTTTTGCTGCTTTTTACAATCTAAATTTTAACGAAAGTAATAGGTGATCATGGATGATAGCAATCAAGAATGTAAATTTCTGATCTACTTTCTACAATTCCTGCTCGCCGGGTATTTTATAAGAAAAATGTTTAATTTTTTGCTGCTTTTTACAATCTAAATTTTAACGAAAGTAATAGGCGATCATGAATAATAGCAAGCAAAAATGTAAATTTCTGATCTACTTTATACAATTCCTGCTCGCCGGGTATTTTATAAGAAAAATGTTTAATTTTTTGCTGCTTTTTACAATTTAAATTTTAATGAAAATAATAGGTGATCATGGATGATAGCAATCAAAAATGTAAATTTCTGATCTACTTTCTACAATTCGTGCTCGCCGGGTATTTTATAAGAAAAATGTTTAATTTTTTGCTCCTTTTTACAATTTAAATTTTAATTAAAGTAATAGGCGATAATGAATAATAGCAAGCAAAAATGTAAATTTCTGATCTACTTTATACAATTCCTGCTCGCCGGGTATTTTATAAGAAAAATGTTTAATTTTTTGCTGCTTTTTACAATCTAAATTTTAACGAAAGTAATAGGTGATCATGGATGATAGCAATCAAGAATGTAAATTTCTGATCTACTTTCTACAATTCCTGCTCGCCGGGTATTTTATAAGAAAAATGTTTAATTTTTTGCTGCTTTTTACAATCTAAATTTTAACGAAAGTAATAGGCGATCATGAATAATAGCAAGCAAAAATGTAAATTTCTGATCTACTTTATACAATTCCTGCTCGCCGGGTATTTTATAAGAAAAATGTTTAATTTTTTGCTGCTTTTTACAATCTAAATTTTAACGAAAGTAATAGGTGATCATGGATGATAGCAATCAAGAATGTAAATTTCTGATCTACTTTCTACAATTCCTGTTCGCCGGGTCTTTTATAAGAAAAATGTTTAATTTTTTGCTCCTTTTTACAATTTAAATTTTAATGAAAGTAATAGGTGATCATGGATGATAGCAATCAAAAATGTAAATTTCTGATCTACTTTCTACAATTCGTGCTCGCCGGGTATTTTATAAGAAAAATGTTTAATTTTTTGCTCCTTTTTACAATTTAAATTTTAATTAAAGTAATAGGCGATCATGAATAATAGCAAGCAAAAATGTAAATTTCTGATCTACTTTATACAATTCCTGCTCGCCGGGTATTTTATAAGAAAAATGTTTAATTTTTTGCTGCTTTTTACAATCTAAATTTTAATTAAAGTAATAGGCGATCATGAATAATAGCAAGCAAAAATGTAAATTTCTGATCTACTTTATACAATTCCTGCTCGCCGGGTATTTTATAAGAAAAATGTTTAATTTTTTGCTGCTTTTTACAATCTAAATTTTAACGAAAGTAATAGGTGATCATGGATGATAGCAATCAAGAATGTAAATTTCTGATCTACTTTCTACAATTCCTGCTCGCCGGGTATTTTATAAGAAAAATGTTTAATTTTTTGCTGCTTTTTACAATCTAAATTTTAACGAAAGTAATAGGCGATCATGAATAATAGCAAGCAAAAATGTAAATTTCTGATCTACTTTATACAATTCCTGCTCGCCGGGTATTTTATAAGAAAAATGTTTAATTTTTTGCTGCTTTTTACAATCTAAATTTTAACGAAAGTAATAGGTGATCATGGATGATAGCAATCAAGAATGTAAATTTCTGATCTACTTTCTACAATTCCTGTTCGCCGGGTATTTTATAAGAAAAATGTTTAATTTTTTGCTCCTTTTTACAATTTAAATTTTAATGAAAGTAATAGGTGATCATGGATGATAGCAATCAAAAATGTAAATTTCTGATCTACTTTCTACAATTCGTGCTCGCCGGGTATTTTATAAGAAAAATGTTTAATTTTTTGCTCCTTTTTACAATTTAAATTTTAATTAAAGTAATAGGCGATCATGAATAATAGCAAGCAAAAATGTAAATTTCTGATCTACTTTATACAATTCCTGCTCGCCGGTATTTTATAAGAAAAATGTTTAATTTTTTGCTGCTTTTTACAATCTAAATTTTAACGAAAGTAATAGGTGATCATGGATGATAGCAATCAAGAATGTAAATTTCTGATCTTCTTTCTACAATTCCTGCTCGCCGAGTATTTTATAAGAAAAATGTTTAATTTTTTGCTCCTTTTTACAATCTAAATTTTAACGAAAGTAATAGGCGATCATGAATGATAGCAAGCAAAAATGTTAATTTCTGATCTACTTTCTACAATTTCTGCTCGCCGGGTATTTTATAAGAAAAATGTTTAATTTTTTGCTGCTTTTTACAATTTAAATTTTAATGAAAGTAATAGGCGATTATGAATGATAGCAAGCAAAAATGTAAATTTCTGATCTACTTTCTACAATTCCTGCTCGCCGGGTATTTTATAAGAAAAATGTTTAATTTTTTGCTCCTTTTTCCAATTTAAATTTTAATGAAAGTAATAGGTGATCATGGATGATAGCAATCAAAAATGTAAATTCCTGATCTACTTTCTACAATTCGTGCTCGCCGGGTATTTTATAAGAAAAATGTTTAATTTTTTGCTCCTTTTTACAATTTAAATTTTAATGAAAGTAATAGGCGATCATGAATAATAGCAAGCAAAAATGTAAATTTCTGATCTACTTTCTACAATTCCTGCTCGCCGGGTATTTTATAAGAAAAATGTTTAATTTTTTGCTGTTTTTTACAATCTAAATTTTAACGAAAGTAATAGGCGATCATGAATGATAGCATTCAAAAATGTAAATTTCTGATCTACTTTCTACAATTCCTGCTCGCCGGGTATTTTATAAGAAAAATGTTTAATTTTTTGCTGTTTTTTACAATCTAAATTTTAACGAAAGTAATAGTTGATCATGGATGATAGCATTCAAAAATGTTAATTTCTGATCTACTTTCTACAATTCCTGCTCGCCGGGTATTTTATAAGAAAAATGTTTAATTTTTTGCTGCTTTTTACAATTTAAATTTTAATGAAAGTAATAGGCGATCATGAATGATAGCAAGCAAAAATGTAAATTTCTGATCTACTTTCTACAATTCCTGCTCGGCGGGTATTTTATAAGAAAAATGTTTAATTTTTTGCTTCTTTTTACAATCTAAATTTTAACGAAAGTAATAGGCGATCATGAATGATAGCAATCAAAAATGTAAATTTCTGATCTACTTTCTACAATTCATGCTCGCCGGGTATTTTATAAGAAAAATGTTTAATTTTTTGCTGCTTTTTACAATTTAAATTTTAATGAAAGTAATAGGCGATCATGAATGATAGCAAGCAAAAATGTAAATTTCTGATCTACTTTCTACAATTCCTGCTCGCCGGGTATTTTATAAGAAAAATGTTTAATTTTTTGCTCCTTTTTCCAATTTAAATTTTAATGAAAGTAATAGGTGATCATGGATGATAGCAATCAAAAATGTAAATTCCTGATCTACTTTCTACAATTCGTGCTCGCCGGGTATTTTATAAGAAAAATGTTTAATTTTTTGCTCCTTTTTACAATTTAAATTTTAATGAAAGTAATAGGCGATCATGAATAATAGCAAGCAAAAATGTAAATTTCTGATCTACTTTCTACAATTCCTGCTCGACGGGTATTTTATAAGAAAAATGTTTAATTTTTGGCTGTTTTTTACAATCTAAATTTTAACGAAAGTAATAGTTGATCATGGATGATAGCATTCAAAAATGTAAATTTCTGATCTACTTTCTACAATTCCTGCTCGCCGGGTATTTTATAAGAAAAATGTTTAATTTTTTGCTGCTTTTTACAATCTAAATTTTAACGAAAGTAATAGGTGATCATGGATGATAGCAATCAAGAATGTAAATTTCTGATCTACTTTCTACAATTCCTGCTCGCCGGGTATTTTATAAGAAAAATGTTTAATTTTTTGCTCCTTTTTACAATCTAAATTTTAACGAAAGTAATAGGCGATCATGAATGATAGCAAGCAAAAATGTAAATTTCTGATCTACTTTCTACAATTCCTGCTCGCCGGGTATTTTATAAGAAAAATGTTTAATTTTTTGCTTCTTTTTACAATCTAAATTTTAACGAAAGTAATAGGCGATCATGAATGATAGCAATCAAAAATGTAAATTTCTGATCTACTTTCTACAATTCCTGCTCGCCATGTATTTTATAAGAAAAATGTTTAATTTTTTGCTGCTTTTTACAATTTAAATTTTAATGAAAGTAATAGGCGATCATGAATGATAGCAAGCAAAAATGTAAATTTCTGATCTACTTTCTACAATTCCTGCTCGCCGGGTATTTTATAAGAAAAATGTTTAATTTTTTGCTGCTTTTTACAATCTAAATTTTAACGAAAGTAATAGGCGATCATGAATGATAGCAAGCAAAAATGTAAATTTCTGATCTACTTTCTACAATTCCTGCTCGCCGGGTATTTTATAAGAAAAATGTTTAATTTTTTGCTGCTTTTTACAATCTAAATTTTAACGAAAGTAATAGGCGATCATGAATGATAGCAAGCAAAAATGTAAATTTCTGATCTACTTTCTACAATTCCTGCTCGCCGGGTATTTTATAAGAAAAATGTTTAATTTTTGCTCCTTTTTACAATTTTAATTTTTATGAAAGTAATAGGCGATCATGAATGAAGCAAGCAAAAATGTAAATTTCTGATCTACTTTCTACAATTCCTGCTCGCCGGGTATTTTATAAGAAAAATGTTTAATTTTTTGCTGCTTTTTAAAATCTAAATTTTAACGAAAGTAATAGGCGATCATGAATGATAGCAAGCAAAAATCTAAATTTCTGATCTACTTTCTACAATTCCTGCTCGCCGGGTATTTTATAAGAAAAATGTTTAATTTTTGCTCCTTTTTACAATTTTAATTTTTATGAAAGTAATAGGCGATCATGAATGAAGCAAGCAAAAATGTATATTTCTGATCTACTTTCTACAATTCCTGCTCGCCGGGTATTTTATAAGAAAAATGTTTAATTTTTTGCTGCTTTTTACAATTTAAATTTTAATGAAAGTAATAGGCGATCATGAATGATAGCAAGCAAAAATGTAAATTTCTGATCTACTTTCTACAATTCCTGCTCGCCGGGTATTTTATAAGAAAAATGTTTAATTTTTTGCTGCTTTTTACAATCTAAATTTTAACGAAAGTAATAGGCGATCATGAATGATAGCAAGCAAAAATGTAAATTTCTGATCTACTTTCTACAATTCCTGCTCGCCGGGTATTTTATAAGAAAAATGTTTAATTTTGTGCTGCTTTTTACAATCTAAATTTTAACGAAAGTAATAGGCGATCATGAATGATAGCAAGCAAAAATGTAAATTTCTGATCTACTTTCTACAATTTCTGCTCGCCGGGTATTTTATAAGAAAAATGTTTAATTTTTTCCTGCTTTTGACAATCTAAATTTTAACGAAAGTAATAGGCGATCATGAATGATAGCAAGCAAAAATGTAAATTTCTGATCTACTTTCTACAATTCCTGCTCGCCGGGTATTTTATAAGAAAAATGGTTAATTTTTTGCTCCTTTTTACAATTTAAATTTTAATGAAAGTAATAGGCGATCATGAATGATAGCAAGCAAAAATGTAAATTTCTGATCTACTTTCTACAATTCCTGCTCGAAGGGTATTTTATAAGAAAAATGTTTAATTTTTTGCTGCTTTTTACAATCTAAATTTTAACGAAAGTAATAGGCGATCATGAATGATAGCAAGCAAAAATGTAAATTCCTGATCTACTTCCTACAATTCCTGCTCGCCGGGTATTTTATAAGAAAAATGTTTAATTTTTTGCTGCTTTTTACATTCTAAATTTTAACGAAAGTAATAGGCGATCATGAATGATAGCAAGCAAAAATGTAAATTTCTGATCTACTTTCTACAATTCCTGCTCGCCGGGTATTTTATAAGAAAAATGTTTAATTTTTTGCTGCTTTTTACAATCTAAATTTTAACGAAAGTAATAGGTGATCATGGATGATAGCAATCAAAAATGTAAATTTCTGATCTACTTTCTACAATTCCTGCTCGCCGGGTATTTTATAAGAAAAATGTTTAATTTTTTGCTCCTTTTTACAATTTAAATTTTAATGAAAGTAATAGGCGATCATGAATAATAGAAAGCAAAAATGTAAATTTCTGATCTACTTTCTACAATTCCTGCTCGCCGGGTATTTTATAAGAAAAATGTTTAATTTTTGCTCCTTTTTACAATTTTAATTTTTATGAAAGTAATAGGCGATCATGAATGAAGCAAGCAAAAATGTATATTTCTGATCTAGTTTCTACAATTCCTGCTCCCCGGGTATTTTATAAGAAAAATGTTTAATTTTTTGCTCCTTTTTACAATTTAAATTTTAATGAAAGTAATAGGCGATCATGAATGATAGCAAGCAAAAATGTAAATTTCTGATCTACTTTCTACAATTCCTGCTCGCCGGGTATTTTATAAGAAAAATGTTTAATTTTTTGCTGCTTTTTACAATTTAAATTTTAACGAAAGTAATAGGCGATCATGAATGATAGCAAGCAAAAATGTAAATTTCTGATCTACTTTCTACAATTCCTGCTCGCCGGGTATTTTATAAGAAAAATGTTTAATTTTTTGCTGCTTTTTACAATCTAAATTTTAACGAAAGTAATAGGCGATCATGAATGATAGCAAGCAAAAATGTAAATTCCTGATCTACTTTCTACAATTCGTGCTCGCCGGGTATTTTATAAGAAAAATGTTTAATTTTTTGCTCCTTTTTACAATTTAAATTTTAATGAAAGTAATAGGCGATCATGAATAATAGCAAGCAAAAATGTAAATTTCTGATCTACTTTCTACAATTCCTGCTCGCCGGGTATTTTATAAGAAAAATGTTTAATTTTTTGCTGCTTTTTACAATCTAAATTTTAACGAAAGTAATAGTTGATCATGGATGATAGCATTCAAAAATGTAAATTTCTGATCTACTTTCTACAATTCCTGCTCGCCGGGTATTTTATAAGAAAAATGTTTAATTTTTTGCTGCTTTTTACAATTTAAATTTTAATGAAAGTAATAGGCGATCATGAATGATAGCAAGCAAAAATGTAAATTTCTGATCTACTTTCTACAATTCCTGCTCGCCGGGTATTTTATAAGAAAAATGTTTAATTTTTTACTGCTTTTTACAATCTAAATTTTAACGAAAGTAATAGGCGATCATGAATGATAGCAAGCAAAAATGTAAATTTCTGATCTACTTTCTACAATTCCTGCTCGCCGGGTATTTTATAAGAAAAATGTTTAATTTTTTGCTGCTTTTTACAATCTAAATTTTAACGAAAGTAATAGGCGATCATGAATGATAGCAAGCAAAAATGTAAATTTCTGATCTACTTTCTACAATTCCTGCTCGCCGGGTATTTTATAAGAAAAATGTTTAATTTTTGCTCCTTTTTACAATTTTAATTTTTATGAAAGTAATAGGCGATCATGAATGAAGCAAGCAAAAATGTAAATTTCTGATCTACTTTCTACAATTCCTGCTCGCCGGGTATTTTAGAAGAAAAATGTTTAATTTTTTGCTGCTTTTTAAAATCTAAATTTTAACGAAAGTAATAGGCGATCATGAATGATAGCAAGCAAAAATGTAAATTTCTGATCTACTTTCTACAATTCCTGCTCGCCGGGTATTTTATAAGAAAAATGTTTAATTTTTGCTCCTTTTTACAATTTTAATTTTTATGAAAGTAATAGGCGATCATGAATGAAGCAAGCAAAAATGTATATTTCTGATCTACTTTCTACAATTCCTGCTCGCCGGGTATTTTATAAGAAAAATGTTTAATTTTTTGCTCCTTTTTACAATTTAAATTTTAATGAAAGTAATAGGCGATCATGAATGATAGCAAGCAAAAATGTAAATTTCTGATCTACTTTCTACAATTCCTGCTCGCCGGGTATTTTATAAGAAAAATGTTTAATTTTTTGCTGCTTTTTACAATCTAAATTTTAACGAAAGTAATAGGCGATCATGAATGATAGCAAGCAAAAATGTAAATTTCTGATCTACTTTCTACAATTCCTGCTCGCCGGGTATTTTATAAGAAAAATGTTTAATTTTGTGCTGCTTTTTACAATCTAAATTTTAACGAAAGTAATAGGCGATCATGAATGATAGCAAGCAAAAATGTAAATTTCTGATCTACTTTCTACAATTCCTGCTCGCCGGGTATTTTATAAGAAAAATGTTTAATTTTTTGCTGCTTTTGACAATCTAAATTTTAACGAAAGTAATAGGCGATCATGAATGATAGCAAGCAAAAATGTAAATTTCTGATCTACTTTCTACAATTCCTGCTCGCCGGGTATTTTATAAGAAAAATGGTTAATTTTTTGCTCCTTTTTACAATTTAAATTTTAATGAAAGTAATAGGCGATCATGAATGATAGCAAGCAAAAATGTAAATTTCTGATCTACTTTCTACAATTCCTGCTCGCCGGGTATTTTATAAGAAAAATGTTTAATTTTTTGCTGCTTTTTACAATCTAAATTTTAACGAAAGTAATAGGCGATCATGAATGATAGCAAGCAAAAATGTAAATTCCTGATCTACTTCCTACAATTCCTGCTCGCCGGGTATTTTATAAGAAAAATGTTTAATTTTTTGCTGCTTTTTACAATCTAAATTTTAACGAAAGTAATAGGCGATCATGAATGATAGCAAGCAAAAATGTAAATTCCTGATCTACTTCCTACAATTCCTGCTCGCCGGGTATTTTATAAGAAAAATGTTTAATTTTTTGCTGCTTTTTACAATCTAAATTTTAACGAAAGTAATAGGCGATCATGAATGATAGCAAGCAAAAATGTAAATTCCTGATCTACTTCCTACAATTCCTGCTCGCCAGGTATTTTATAAGAAAAATGTTTAATTTTTTGCTGCTTTTTACATTCTAAATTTTAACGAAAGTATAGGCGATCATGAATGATAGCAAGCAAAAATGTAAATTTCTGATCTACTTTCTACAATTCCTGCTCGCCGGGTATTTTATAAGAAAAATGTTTAATTTTTTGCTGCTTTTGACAATTTAAATTTTAACGAAAGTAATAGGCGATCATGAATGATAGCAAGCAAAAATGTAAATTTGTGATCTACTTTCTACAATTCCTGCTCGCCGGGTATTTTATAAGAAAAATGTTTAATTTTTTGCTGCTTTTTACAATCTAAATTTTAACGAAAGTAATAGGCGATCATGAATGATAGCAAGCAAAAATGTAAATTTCTGATCTACTTTCTACAATTCCTGCTCGCCGGGTATTTTATAAGGAAAATGTTTAATTTTTGCTCCTTTTTACAATTTTAATTTTTATGAAAGTAATAGGCGATCATGAATGAAGCAAGCAAAAATGTATATTTCTGATCTACTTTCTACAATTCCTGCTCGCCGGGTATTTTATAAGAAAAATGTTTAATTTTTTGCTCCTTTTTACAATTTAAATTTTAATGAAAGTAATAGGCGATCATGAATGATAGCAAGCAAAAATCTAAATTTCTGATCTACTTTCTACAATTCCTGCTCGCCGGGTATTTTATAAGAAAAATGTTTAATTTTTTGCTGCTTTTTACAATCTAAATTTTAACGAAAGTAATAGGCGATCATGAATGATAGCAAGCAAAAATGTAAATTTCTGATCTACTTTCTACAATTCCTGCTCGCCGGGTATTTTATAAGAAAAATGTTTAATTTTTTGCTGCTTTTTACAATCTAAATTTTAACGAAAGTAATAGGCGATCATGAATGATAGCAAGCAAAAATGTAAATTTCTGATCTACTTTCTACAATTCCTGCTCGCCGGGTATTTTATAAGAAAAATGTTTAATTTTTTGCTGCTCTCTACAATCTAAATTTTAACGAAAGTAATAGGCGATTATGAATGATAGCAAGCAAAAATGTAAATTTCTGATCTACTTTCTACAATTCCTGCTCGCCGGGTATTTTATTAGAAAAATTTTTTATTTTTTGCTGCTTTTTACAATCTAAATTTTAACGAAAGTAATAGGCGATCATGAATGATAGCAAGCAAAAATGTAAATTTCTGATCTACTTTCTACAATTCCTGCTCGCCGGGAATTTTATAAGAAAAATGTTTAATTTTTTGCTCCTTTTTACAATTTCAATTTTAATGAAAGTAATAGGCGATCATGAATGATAGCAAGCAAAAATGTAAATTTCTGATCTGCTTTCTACAATTCCTGCTCGCCGGGTATTTTATTAGAAAAATGTTTAATTTTTTGCTCCTTTTTACAATCTAAATTTTAACGAAAGTAATAGGCGATCATGAATGATAGCAAGCAAAAATGTAAATTTCTGATCTACTTTCTACAATTCCTGCTCGCCGGGTATTTTATTAGAAAAATTTTTAATTTGTTGCTAGTTTTTACAATTTAAATTTTAATGAAAGTAATAGGCGATCATGAATGATAGCAAGCAAAAATGTAAATTTCTGATCTACTTTCTACAATTCCTGCTCGCCGGGAATTTTATAAGAAAAATGTTTAATTTTTTGCTCCTTTTTACAATTTCAATTTTAATGAAAGTAATAGGCGATCATGAATGATAGCAAGCAAAAATGTAAATTTCTGATCTGCTTTCTACAATTCCTGCTCGCCGGGTATTTTATTAGAAAAATGTTTAATTTTTTGCTCCTTTTTACAATTTTAATTTTAATGAATGTAATAGGCGATCATGAATGATAGCAAGCAAAAATGTAAATTTTTTATCTGCTTTCTACAATTCCTGCTCGCCGGGTATTTTATTAGAAAAATTTTTAATTTGTTGCTAGTTTTTACAATTTAAATTTTAATGAAAGTGATAGGCGATTATGAATGATAGCAAGCAAGAACGTTAATTTCTGATCTACTTTCTACAATCCCTGCTCGCAAGGTATTTTATTAGAAAAACATTTAATTTTTTGCTCCTTTTCACAATTTAAATTTTAATGAAAGTAATAGGCGATCATGAATGATAGCAAGCAAAAATGTAAATTTCTGATCTGCTTTCTACAATTCCTGCTCGCCGGGTATTTTAGAGGAAAAATGTTTAATTTTTTGCTTCTTTTTCCAATTTAAATTTTAATGAAAGTAATAGGTGATCATGAATGATAGCAAGCATAAATCTAAATTTCTGATCTACTTTCTACAATTCCTGTTCGCCGGGTATTTTATTAGAAAAATGTTTAATTTTTTACTCCTTTTTACAATTTTAATTTTAATGAAAGTAATAGGCGATGATGAATTATAGCAAGCAAAAATGTAAATTTCTGATCTACTTTTTACAATTCCTGCTCGCCGGGTATTTTATAAGAAAAATGTTTAATTTTTTGCTGCTTTTTCCAATTTAAATTTTAATGAAAGTAACAGGCGATCATGAATGATAGCGAGCAAAAATGTAAATTTCTGATCTACTTTCTACAATTCCTGCTCGCCGGGTATTTTATTAGAAAAATGTTTAATTTTTTGCTGCTTTTTCCAATTTAAATTTTAATGAAAGTAATAGGTGATCATGAATGATAGCAAGCATAAATCTAAATTTCTGATCTACTTTCTACAATTCCTGCTCGCCGGGTATTTTATTAGAAAAATGTTTAATTTTTTGCTGCTTTTTACAATCTAAATTTTAACGAAAGTAATAGGTGATCATGGATGATAGCAATCAAAAATGTAAATTTCTAATCTACTTTCTACAATTCCTGCTCGCCGGGTATTTTATAAGAAAAATGTTTAATGTTTTGCTGCTTTTTACAATCTAAATTTTAACGAAAGTAATAGGCGATCATGAATGATAGCAAGCAAAAATGTAAATTTCTGATCTACTTTCTACAATTCCTGCTCGCCGGGTATTTTAGAAGAGAAATGTTTAATTTTTTGCTGCTTTTTACAATCTAAATTTTAACGAAAGTAATAGGCGATCATGAATGATAGCAAGCAAAAATGTAAATTTCTGATCTACTTTCTACAATTCCTGCTCGCCGGGTATTTTATTAGAAAAATGTTTAATTTGTTGCTAGTTTTTACAATTTTAATTTTTATGAAACTAATAGGCGATCATGAATGAAGCAAGCAAAAATGTATATTTCTGATCTACTTTCTACAATTCCTGCTCGCCGGGTATTTTATAAGAAAAATGTTTAATTTTTTGCTCCTTTTTACAATCTAAATTTTAACGAAAGTAATATTCGATCATGAATGATAGCAAGCAAAAATGTAAATTTCTGATCTACTTTCTACAATTCCTGCTCGCCGGGTATTTTATAAGAAAAATGTTTAATTTTTTGCTGCTTTTTATAATCTAAATTTTAACGAAAGTAATAGGCGATCATGAATGATAGCAAGCAAAAACGTAAATTTCTGATCTACTTTCTACAATTCCTGCTCGCCGGGTATTTTATTAGAAAAATGTTTAATTTTTTGCTGCTTTTTACAATCTAAATTTTAACGAAAGTAATAGGTGATCATGGATGATAGCAATCAAAAATGTAAATTTCTGATCTACTTTCTACAATTCCTGCTCGCCGGGTATTTTATAAGAAAAATGTTTAATTTTTTGCTCCTTTTTACAATTTAAATTTTAATGAAAGTAATAGGCGATCATGAATGATAGCAAGCAAAAATGTAAATTTCTGATCTACTTTCTACAATTCCTGCTCGCCGGGTATTTTATAAGAAAAATGTTTAATTTTTTGCTGCTTTTGGCAATCTAAATTTTAATGAAAGTAATAGGCGATCATGAATGATAGCAAGCAAAAATGTAAATTTCTGATCTACTTTTTACAATTCCTGCTCGCCGGGTATTTTATAAGAAAAATGTTTAATTTTTTGCTCCTTTTTACGATTTAAATTTTAATGAAAGTAATAGGCGATCATGAATGATAGCAAGCAAAAATGTAAATTTCTGATCTACTTTCTACAATTCCTGCTCGCCGGGTATTTTATAAGAAAAATGTTTAATTTTTTGCTGCTTTTTACAATCTAAATTTTAACGAAAGTAATAGGCGTTCATGAATGATAGCAAGCAAAAATGTAAATTTCTGATCTACTTTCTACAATTCCTGCTCGCCGGGTATTTTATAAGAAAAATGTTTAATTTTTTGCTGCTTTTTGCATTCTAAATTTTAACGAAAGTAATAGGCGATCATGAATGATAGCAAGCAAAAATGTAAATTTCTGATCTACTTTCTACAATTCCTGCTCGCCGGGTATTTTATAAGAAAAATGTTTAATTTTTTGCTGCTTTTTACATTCTAAATTTTAACGAAAGTAATAGGCAATCATGAATGATAGCAAGCAAAAATGTAAATTTCTGATCTACTTTCTACAATTCCTGTTCGCCGGGTATTTTATTAGAAAAATGTTTAATTTTTTGTTCCTTTTTACAATTTCAATTTTAATGAAAGTAATAGGCGATCATGAATGATAGCAAGCAAAAATGTAATTTTCTAATGCACTTTCTACAATTCCTGCTCGCCGGGTATTTTATTAGAAAAATGTTTAATTTGTTGCTAGTTTTTACAATTTTAATTTTAATGAAAGTAATAGGCGATCATGAATATTAGCAAGCAAAAATGTAAATTTCTTATCTGCTTTCTACAATTCCTGCTCGCCGGGTATTTTATTAGAAAAATTTTTAATTTGTTGCTAGTTTTTACAATTTAAATTTTAATGAAAGTGATAGGCGATTATGAATGATAGCAAGCAAGAACGTTAATTTCTGATCTACTTTCTACAATCCCTGCTCGCAAGGTATTTTATTAGAAAAATATTTAATTTTTTGCTCCTTTTCACAATTTAAATTTTAATGAAAGTAATAGGCGATCATGAATGATAGCAAGCAAAAATGTAAATTTCTGATCTGCTTTCTACAATTCCTGCTCGCCGGGTATTTTAGAGGAAAAATGTTTAATTTTTTGCTGCTATTTCCAATTTAAATTTTAATGAAAGTAATAGGCGATCATGAATGATAGCAAGCATAAATCTAAATTTCTGATCTACTTTCTACAATTCCTGTTCGCCGGGTATTTTATTAGAAAAATGTTTAATTTTTTGCTGCTTTTTCCAATTTAAATTTTAATGAAAGTAATAGGTGATCATGAATGATAGCAAGCAAAAATGTATATTTCTGATCTACTTTCTACAATTCCTGCTCGCCGGGTATTTTATTAGAAAAATGTTTAATTTTTTGCTCCTTTTTACAATTTAAAATTTAGTGAAAGTAATAGGCGATCATGAATTATAGCAAGCAAAAATGTAAATTTCTGATCTACTTTCTACAATTCCTGCTCGCCGGGTATTTTATAAGAAAAATGTTTAATTTTTTGCTGTTTTTTTCAATTTAAATTTTAATGAAAGTAATAGGCGATCATGAATGATAGCAAGCATAAATCTAAATTTCTGATCTACTTTCTACAACCCCCCATTCCCTGCTCGCCGGGTATTTTATAAGAAAAATGTTTAATTTTTTGCTCCTTTTTTACAATTTAAATTTTAATGAAAGTAATAGGCGATCATGAATGATAGCAAGCAAAAATGTAAATTTCTGATCTACTTTCTACAATTCCTGCTCGCCGGGTATTTTATAAGAAAAATGTTTAATTTTTTGCTCCTTTTTACAATTTAAATTTTAATGAAAGTAATAGGCGATCAGAATGATAGCAAGCAAAAATGTAAATTTCTGATCTACTTTCTACAATTCCTGCTCGCCGGGTATTTTATAAGAAAAATGTTTAATTTTTTGCTGCTTTTTCCAATTTAAATTTTAATGAAAGTAATAGGTGATCATGGATGATAGCAAGCAAAAATGTAAATTTCTGATCTACTTTCTACAATTCCTGCTCGCCGGTTATTTTATAAGAAAAATGTTTAATTTTTTGCTCCTTTTTACAATTTAAATTTAATGAAAGTAATAGGCGATCATGAATAATAGCAAGCAAAAATGTAAATTTCTGATCTACTTTCTACAATTCCTGCTCGCCGGGTATTTTATAAGAAAAATGCTTAATTTTTTGCTGCTTTTTTCCAATTTAAATTTTAATGAAAGTAATAGGTGATCATGGATGATAGCAAGCAAAAATGTAAATTTCTGATCTACTTTCTACAATTCCTGCTCGCAAGGTATTTTATAAGAAAAATGTTTAATTTTTTGCTCCTTTTTACAATTTAAATTTTAATGAAAGTAATAGGCGATCATGAATGATAGCAAGCAAAAATGTAAATTTCTGATCTACTTTCTACAATTCCTGCTCGCCGGGTATTTTATAAGAAAAATGTTTAATTTTTTGCTGCTTTTTCCAATTTAAATTTTAATGAAAGTAATAGGTGATCATGGATGATAGCAAGCAAAAATGTAAATTTCTGATCTACTTTCTACAATTCCTGCTCGCCGGTTATTTTATAAGAAAAATGTTTAATTTTTTGCTCCTTTTTACAATTTAAATTTTAATGAAAGTAATAGGCGATCATGAATAATAGCAAGCAAAAATGTAAATTTCTGATCTACTTTCTACAATTCCTGCTCGCCGGGTATTTTATAAGAAAAATGCTTAATTTTTGCTGCTTTTTACAATCTAAATTTTAACGAAAGTAATAGGTGATCATGGATGATAACAATCAAGAATGTAAATTTTTGATCTACTTTCTACAATTCCCGCTCGCCGGGTATTTTATAAGAAAAATTTTTAATTTTTTGCTCGTTTTTACAATCTAAATTTTAACGAAAGTAATAGGCGATCATGAATGATAGCAAGCAAAAATCTAAATTTCTGATCTACTTTCTACAATTCCTGCTCACCGGGTATTTTTAAGAAAATTGTTTAATTTTTTGCTGTTTTTTACAATCTAAATTTTAACGAAAGTAATAGGCGATCATGAATGATAGCAAGCAAAAATGTAAATTTCTGATCTACTTTCTACAATTCCTGCTCGCCGGGTATTTTATAAGAATAATGTTTAATTTTTTGCTGCTTTTTACAATTTAAATTTTAATGAAAGTAATAGGCGATCATGAATGATAGCAAGCAAAAATGTAAATTTCTGATCTACTTTCTACAATTCCTGCTCGCCCGGGTATTTTATAAGAAAAATGTTTAATTTTTTGCTGCTTTTTACAATCTAAATTTTAACGAAAGTAATCAGGCGATCATGAATGATAGCAAGCAAAAATGTAAATTTCTGATCTACTTTCTACAATTCCTGCTCGCCGGGTATTTTATAAGAAAAATGTTTAATTTTTGCTCCTTTTTACAATTTTAATTTTTATGAAAGTAATAGGCGATCATGAATGAAGCAAGCAAAAATGTATATTTTCTGATCTACTTTCTACAATTCCTGCTCGCCAGGTATTTTATAAGAAAAATGTTTAATTTTTTGCTCCTTTTTACAATTTCAATTTTAATGAAAGTAATAGGCGATCATGAATGATAGCAAGGCAAAAATGTAAATTTCTGATCTACTTTCTACAATTCCTGCTCGCCGGGTATTTTATAAGAAAAATGTTTAATTTTTTGCTGCTTTTTACAATCTAAATTTTAATGAAAGTAATAGGCGATCATGAATGATAGCAAGCAAAAATGTAAATTTCTGATCTACTTTCTACAATTCCTGCTCGCCGGGTATTTTATAAGAAAAAATGTTTAATTTTTTGCTGCTTTTTACAATCTAAATTTTAACGAAAGTAATAGGCGATCATGAATGATAGCAAGCAAAAATGTAAATTTCTGATCTACTTTCTACAATTCCTGCTCGCCGGGTATTTTAGAAGAGAAATGTTTAATTTTTTGCTGCTTTTTACAATCTAAATTTTAACGAAAGTAATAGGCGATTATGAATGATAGCAAGCAAAAATGTAAATTTCTGATCTACTTTCTACAATTCCTGCTCGCCGGGTATTTTATAAGAAAAATGTTAAATTTTTGCTCCTTTTTACAATTTTAATTTTTATGAAACTAATAGGCGATCATGAATGAAGCAAGCAAAAATGTATAATTTCTGATCTACTTTCTACAATTCCTGCTCGCCGGGTATTTTATAAGAAAAATGTTTAATTTTTTGCTCCTTTTTACAATCTAAATTTTAACGAAAGTAATAGGCGATCATGAATGATAGCAAGCAAAAATGTAAAATTTCTGATCTACTTTCTACAATTCCTGCTCGCCGGGTATTTTATAAGAAAAATGTTTAATTTTTTGCTGCTTTTTATAATCTAAATTTTAACGAAAGTAATAGGCGATCATGAATGATAGCAAGCAAAAATGTAAATTTCTGATCTACTTTCTACAATTCCTGCTCGCCGGGTATTTTATTAGAAAAATGTTTAATTTTTTGCTGCTTTTTACAATCTAAATTTTAACGAAAGTAATAGGTGATCATGGATGATAGCAATCAAAAATGTAAATTTCTGATCTACTTTCTACAATTCCTGCTCGCCGGGGTATTTTATAAGAAAAATGTTTAATTTTTTGCTCCTTTTTACAATTTAAATTTTAATGAAAGTAATAGGCGATCATGAATGATAGCAAGCAAAAATGTAAATTTCTGATCTACTTTCTACAATTCCTGCTCGCCGGGTAATTTTATAAGAAAAATGTTTAATTTTTTTGCTGCTTTTGACAATCTAAATTTTAATGAAAGTAATAGGCGATTATGAATGATAGCAAGCAAAATGTAAATTTCTGATCTACTTTCTACAATTCCTGCTCGCCGGGTATTTTATAAGAAAAATGTTTAATTTTTTGCTCCTTTTACAATTTAAATTTTAATGAAAGTAATAGGCGATCATGAATGATAGCAAGCAAAAATGTAAATTTCTGATCTACTTTTCTACAATTCCTGCTCGCCGGGTATTTTATAAGAAAAATGTTTAATTTTTTGCTGCTTTTTACAATCTAAATTTTAACGAAAGTAATAGGCGATCATGAATGATAGCAAGCAAAAATGTAAATTTCTGATCTACTTTCTACAATTCCTGCTCGCCGGGTATTTTATAAGAAAAATGTTTAATTTTTTGCTGCTTTTTACATTCTAAATTTTAACGAAAGTAATAGGCGATCATGAATGATAGCAAGCAAAAATGTAAATTTCTGATCTACTTTCTACAATTCCTGCTCGCCGGGTATTTTATAAGAAAAATGTTTAATTTTTTGCTGCTTTTTACATTCTAAATTTTAACGAAAGTAATAGGCGATCATGAATGATAGCAAGCAAAAATGTAAATTTCTGATCTCTTCTACAATTCCTGCTTGCCGGGTATTTTATAAGAAAAATGTTTAATTTTTTGCTCCTTTTAACAATTTTAATTTTAATGAAAGTAATAGGTGATCATGGATGATAGCAAGCAAAAATGTAAATTTCTGATCTACTTTCTACAATTCCTGTTCGCCGGGTATTTTATTAGAAAAATGTTTAATTTTTTGTTCCTTTTTACAATTTCAATTTTAATGAAAGTAATAGGCGATCATGAATGATAGCAAGCAAAAATGTAATTTTCTAATGCACTTTCTACAATTCCTGCTCGCCGGGTATTTTATTAGAAAAATGTTTAATTTGTTGCTAGTTTTTACAATTTTAATTTTAATGAAAGTAATAGGCGATCATGAATATTAGCAAGCAAGAACGTTATTTCTGATCTACTTTCTACAATCCCTGCTCGCAAGGTATTTTATTAGAAAAATATTTAATTTTTTGCTCCTTTTCACAATTTAAATTTTAATGAAAGTAATAGGCGATCATGAATGATAGCCAAGCAAAAATGTAAATTTTCTG
>NW_026578457.1:0-15201 GCF_029603195.1 Condylostylus longicornis
ATCCCATTATATATAAATTATTAATATCTTCTAATATTATTATATATAAAATCTCATTATACATAAATTATTAATATCTTCTAATATTATTATATATAAAATCCCATTATGTATAAAATATCAATACCTTCAAATATTATTAAATATAAAATCCCATTATATATAAAATATCAATATCTTCTAATATTATTATATATAAAATCCCATTATATATAAATTATAAATATCTTCTAATATTATTATATATAAAATCCCATTATATATAAAATATCAATATCTTCAAATATTATTATATATAAAATCTCATTATATATAAATTATTAATATCTTCTAATATTATTATATATAAAATCCCATTATATATAAAATATCAATATCTTCTAATATTATTATATATAAAATCCCATTATATATAAAATATCAATATCTTCAAATATTATTATATATAAAATCTCATTATATATAAATTATTAATATCTTCTAATATTATTATAAATAAAATCCCATTATATATAAAATATCAATATCTTCTAATATTATTATATATAAAATCTCATTATATATAAATTATTAATATCTTCTAATATTATTATAAATAAAATCCCATTATATATAAAATATCAATATCTTCTAATATTATTATATATAAAATCCCATTATATACAAAATATCAATATCTTCAAATATTATTATATATAAAATCCCATTATATATAAAATATCAATATCTTCTAATATTATTATATATAAATTCCCATTATATATAAATTATAAATATCTTCTAATATTATTATATATAAAATCCCATTATATATAAAATATCAATATCTTCAAATATTATTATATATAAAATCTCATTATATATAAATTATTAATATCTTCTAATATTATTATATATAAAATCCCATTATATATAAAATATCAATATCTTCTAATATTATTATATATAAAATCTCATTATATATAAATTATTAATATTTTCTAATATTATTATAAATAAAATCCCATTATATATAAAATATCAATATCTTCTAATATTATTATATATAAAATCCCATTATATAAAATATCAATATCTTCTAATATTATTATATATAAAATCTCATTATATATAAATTATTAATATCTTCTAATATTATTATATATAAAATCTAATTATATATAAATTATTAATATCTTCTAATATTATTATATATAAAATCCCATTATATATAAAATATCAATATCTTCAAATATTATTATATATAAAATCTCATTATATATAAATTATTAATATCTTCTAATATTATTATAAATAAAATCCCATTATATATAAAATATCAATATCTTCTAATATTATTATATATAAAATCCCATTATATATAAAATATCAATATCTTCTAATATTATTATATATAAAATCTCATTATATATAAATTATTAATATCTTCTAATATTATTATATATAAAATCTAATTATATATAAATTATTAATATCTTCTAATATTATTATATATAAAATCCCATTATATATAAAATATCAATATCTTCAAATATTATTATATATAAAATCTCATTATATATAAAATCCCATTATATATAAAATATCAATATCTTCAAATATTATTATATATAAAATCCCATTATATATAAAATATCAATATCTTCAAATATTATTATACATAAAATCTCACTATATATAAATTATTAATATCTTCTAATATTATTATAAATAAAATCCCATTATATATAAAATATCAATATCTTCTAATATTATTATATATAAAATCTAATTATATATAAATTATTAATATCTTCTAATATTATTATATATAAAATCCCATTATATATAAAATATCAATATCTTCAAATATTATTATATATAAAATCCCATTATATATAAATTATTATTATCTTCTAATATTATTATATATAAAATCCCATTATATATAAAATATCAATATCTTCTAATATTATTATATATAAAATCCCATTATATATAAATTATTATTATCTTCTAATATTATTATATATAAAATCCCATTATATATAAAATATCAATATCTTCAAATATTATTATATATAAAATCTCATTATATATAAATTATTAATATCTTCTAATATTATTATATATAAAATCCCATTATATATAAAATATCAATATCTTCAAATATTATTATATTTAAAATCTCATTATATATAAATTATTAATATCTTCTAATATTATTATATATAAAATATCAATATCTTCTAATATTATTATATATAAAATCTCATTATATATAAATTATTAATATCTTCTAATATTATTATATATAAAATCCCATTATATATAAAATATCAATATCTTCTAATATTATTATATATAAAATCCCATTATATATAAAATATCAATATCTTCTAATATTATTATATATAAAATCTCATTATATATAAATTATTAATATCTCCTAATATTATTATATATAAAATCTCATTATATATAAATTATTAATATCTTCTAATATTATTATATATAAAATCCCATTATATATAAAATATCAATATCTTCAAATATTATTATATATAAAATCTCATTATTTATAAAATCCCATTATATATAAAATATCAATATCTTCAAATATTATTATATATAAAATCCCATTATATATAAAATATCAATATCTTCAAATATTATTATATATAAAATCTCATTATATATAAATTATTAATATCTTCTAATATTATTATATATAAAATCCCATTATATATAAAATATCAATATCTTCTAATATTATTATATATAAAATCTCATTATATATAAATTATTAATATCTTCTAATATTATTATATATAAAATCCCATTATATATAAAATATCAATATCTTCAAATATTATTATATAAAAAATCTCATTATATATAAAATCTCATTATTTATAAATTATAAATATCTTCTAATATTATTATATATAAAATCTCATTATATATAAAATCCCATTATATATAAAATATCAATATCTTCAAATATTATTATATATAAAATCTCATTATATATAAATTATTAATATCTTCTAATATTATTATATATAAAATCCCATTATATATAAAATATCAATATCTTCTAATATTTATATATAAAATTCCATTATATATAAAATATCAATATCTTCAAATATTATTATATATAAAATCTCATTATATATAAATTATTAATATCTTCTAATATTATTATATATAAAATCCCATTATATATAAAATATCAATATCTTCAAATATTATTATATATAAAATCTCATTATATATAAAATCCCATTATATATAAAATGTCAATATCTTCAAATATTATTATATATAAAATCCCATTATATATAAAATATCAATATCTTCAAATATTATTATATATAAAATCTCATATATAAATTATTAATACCTTCTAATATTATTATATATAAAATCCCATTATATATAAAATGTCAATATCTTCAAATATTATTATATATAAAATCCCATTATATATAAAATATCAATATCTTCAAATATTATTATATATAAAATCTCATTATATATAAATTATTAATATCTTCTAATATTATTATATATAAAATCCCATTATATATAAAATATCAATATCTTCAAAAATTATTATATATAAAATCTCATTATATATAAATTATTATTATTTTCTAATATTATTATATATAAAATCCCATTATATATAAAATATCAATATCTTCAAATATTATTATATAAAAAATCTCATTATATATAAAATCTCATTATATATAAATTATAAATATCTTCTAATATTATTATATATAAAATCTCATTATATATAAAATCCCATTATATATAAAATATCAATATCTTCAAATATTATTATATAAAAAATCCCATTATATATAAAATATCAATATCTTCAAATATTATTATATACAAAATCTCATTATATATAAATTATTAATATCTTCTAATATTATTATATATAAAATCCCATTATATATAAAATATCAATATCTTCAAATATTATTATATATAAAATCTCATTATATATAAATTATTAATATCTTCTAATATTATTATATATAAAATCCCATTATATATAAAATATCAATATCTTCAAATATTTATATATAAAATCCCATTATATATAAAATATCAATATCTTCAAATATTATTATATATAAAATCCCATTATATATAAAATATCAATATCTTCTAATATTTATATATAAAATCCCATTATATATAAAATATCAATATCTTCAAATATTATTATATATAAAATCTCATTATATATAAATTATTAATATCTTCTAATATTATTATATATAAAATCCCATTATATATAAAATATCAATATCTTCAAATATTATTATATATAAAATCTCATTATATATAAAATCCCATTATATATAAAATGTCAATATCTTCACATATTATTATATATAAAACCCATTATATATAAAATATCAATATCTCCAAATATTATTATATATAAAATCTCATATATAAGTTATTAATATCTTCAAATATTATTATATAAAAAATCTCATTATATATAAAATCTCATTATATATAAATTATAAATATCTTCTAATATTATTATATATAAAATCTCATTATATATAAAATCCCATTATATATAAAATATCAATATCTTCAAATATTATTATATATAAAATCCCATTATATATAAAATATCAATATCTTCAAATATTATTATATATAAAATCCCATAATATATACAATATCAATATCTTCAAATATTATTATATATGAAATCTCATTATATATAAATTATTAATATCTTCTAATATTATTATATATAAAATCTCATTATATATAAATTATTAATATCTTCTAATATTATTATATATAAAATCCCATTATATATAAAATATCAATATCTTCAAATATTATTATATATAAAATCTCATTATATATAAAATCCCATTATATATAAAATATCAATATCGTCAAATATTATTATATATAAAATCTCATTATATATAAAATATCAATATCTTCAAATATTATTATATATAAAATCCCATTATATATAAAATATCAATATCTTCAAATATTATTATATATAAAATCTCACTATATATTAATTATTAATATCTTCTAATATTATTATATATAAAATCCCATTATATATAAAATATCAATATCTTCAAATATTATTATATATAAAATTTCATTATATATAAATTATTAATATCTTGTAATATTATTATATATAAAATCCCATTATATATAAAATATCAATATCGTCAAATATTATTATATATAAAATCTCATTATATATAAATTATTAATATCTTCTAATATTATTATATATAAAATCCCATTATATATAAAATATCAATATCTTCAAATATTATTATATATAAAATCCCATTATATATAAAATATCAATATCTTCTAATATTATTATATATAAAATCCCATTATATATAAAATATCAATATCTTCAAATATTATTATATATAACATCTCATTATATATGAAATATCAATATCGTCAAATATTATTATATATAAAATCTCATTATATATAAAATATCAATATCTTCAAATATTATTATATGTAAAATCCCATTATATATAAAATATCAATATCTTCAAATATTATTATATATAAAATCCCATTATATATAAAATATCAATATCTTCAAATATTATTATATATAAAATTTCATTATATATAAATTATTAATATCTTCTAATATTATTATATATAAAATCCCATTATTTATAAATTATCAATATCTTCAAATATTATTATATATAAAATCTCATTACATATAAATTATTAATATCTTCTAATTTTATTATATATAAAATCCCATTATATATAAAATATCAATATCTTCAAATATTATTATATATAAAATCTCATTATATATAAATTATTAATATCTTCTAATATTATTATATATAAAATCCCATTATATATAAAATATCAATATCTTCAAATATTATTATATATAAAATCTCATTATATATAAATTATTAATATCTTCTAATATTATTATATATAAAATCCCATTATATATAAAATATCAATATCTTCAAATATTATTATATATAAAATCTCATTATATATAAATTATTAATATCTTCTAATATTATTATATATATAAAATCCCATTATATATAAAATATCAATATCTTCAAATATTATTATATATAAAATCTCATTATATATAAATTATTAACATCTTCTAATATTATTATATATAAAATCCCATTATATATAAAATATCAATATCTTCAAATATTATTATATATAAAATCTCATTATATATAAATTATTAATATCTTCTAATATTATTATATATAAAATCCCATTATATATAAAATATCAATATCTTTAAATATCATTATATATAAAATCTCATTATATATAAATTATTAATATCTTCTAATATTATTATATATAAAATCCCATTATATATAAAATATCAATATCTTCAAATATTATTATATATAAAATCTCATTATATATAAATTATTAATATCTTCTAATATTATTATATATAAAATCCCATTATATATAAAATATCAATATCTTTAAATATTATTATATATAAAATCTCATTATATATAAATTATTAATATCTTCTAATATTATTATATATAAAATCCCATTATATATAAAATATCAATATCTTCAAATATTATTATATATAAAATCTCATTATATATAAATTATTAATATCTTCTAATATTATTATATATAAAATCCCATTATATATAAAATATCAATATCTTCAAATATTATTATATATAAAATCTCATTATATATAAATTATTAATATCTTCTAATATTATTATATATAAAATCCCATTATATATAAATATCAATATCTTCAAATATTATTATATATAAAATCTCATTATATATTAATTATTAATATCTTCTAATATTATTATATATATAAAATCCCATTATATATAAAATATCAATATCTTCAAATATTATTATATATAAAATCTCATTATATATAAATTATTAATATCTTCTAATATTATTATATATATAAAATCCCATTATATATAAAATATCAATATCTTCAAATATTATTATATATAAAATCTCATTATATATAAATTATTAATATCTTCTAATATTATTATATATAAAATCCCATTATATATAAAATATCAATATCTTCAAATATTATTATATATAAAATCTCATTATATAAAAATTATTAATATCTTCTAATATTATTATATATAAAATCTCATTATATATAAATTATTAATATCTTCCAATATTATTATATATAAAATCACATTATATATAAAATATCAATATCTTCAAATATTATTATATATAAAATCTCATTATATATAAATTATTAATATCTTCTAATATTATTATATATAAAATCCCATTATATATAAAATATCAATATCTTCAAATATTATTATATATAAAATTTCATTATATATAAATTATTAATATCTTCTAATATTATTATATATAAAATCCCATTATATATAAATTATTATATATAAATATCTTCTAATATTATTATATATATAAAATCCCATTATATATAAAATATCAATATCTTCAAATATTATTATATATAAAATCTCATTATATATAAATTATTAATATCTTCTAATATTATTATATATAAAATCCCATTATATATAAAATATCAATATCTTCAAATATTATTATATATAAATTATTAATATCTTCCAATATTATTATATATAAAATCACATTATATATAAAATATCAATATCTTCAAATATTATTATATATAAAATCTCATTATATATAAATTATTAATATCTTCTAATATTATTATATATAAAATCCCATTATATATAAAATATCAATATCTTCAAATATTATTATATATAAAATCTCATTATATACAAATTATTAATATCTTCTAATATTATTATATATAAAATCCCATTATATATAAATTATTAATATCTTCTAATATTATTATATATAAAATCCCATTATATATAAAATATCAATATCTTCAAATATTATTATATATAAAATCTCATTATATATAAATTATTAATATCTTCTAATATTATTATATATAAAATCCCATTATATATAAAATATCAATATCTTCAAATATTATTATATATAAAATCTCATTATATATAAATTATTAATATCTTCTAATATTATTATATATAAAATCCCATTATATATAAAATATCAATATCTTCAAATATTATTATATATAAAATCCCATTATATATAAAATATCAATATCTTCAAATATTATTATATATAAAATCCCATTATATATAAAATATCAATATCTTCAAATATTATTATATATAAAATTTCATTATATATAAATTATTAATATCTTTAAATATCATTATATATAAAATCCCATTATATATAAAATATCAATATCTTCAAATATTATTATATATAAAATCTCATTATATATAAATTATTAATATCTTCTAATATTATTATATATAAAATCCCATTATATATAAATTATTAATATCTTCTAATATTATTATATATAAAATCCCATTATATATAAAATATCAATATCTTCAAATATTATTATATATAAAATCTCATTATATATAAATTATTAATATCTTCTAATATTATTATATATAAAATCCCATTATATATAAAATATCAATATCTTCAAATATTATTATATATAAAATCCCATTATATATAAAATATCAATATCTTCAAATATTATTATATATAAAATCCCATTATATATAAAATATCAATATCTTCAAATATTATTATATATAAAATTTCATTATATATAAATTATTAATATCTTCTAATATTATTATATATAAAATCCCATTATATATAAATTATCAATATCTTCAAATATTATTATATATAAAATCTCATTACATATAAATTATTAATATCTTCTAATTTTATTATATATAAAATCCCATTATATATAAAATATCAATATCTTCAAATATTATTATATATAAAATCTCATTATATATAAATTATTAATATCTTCTAATATTATTATATATAAAAATCCCATTATATATAAAATATCAATATCTTCAAATATTATTATATATAAAATCTCATTATATATAAATTATTAATATCTTCTAATATTATTATATATATAAAATCCCATTATATATAAAATATCAATATCTTCAAATATTATTATATATAAAATCTCATTATATATAAATTATTAATATCTTCAAATATTATTATATATAAAATCCCATTATATATAAAATATCAATATCTTCAAATATTATTATATATAAAATCTCATTATATATAAGTTATTAATATCTTCTAATATTATTATATATAAAATCCCATTATATATAAAATATCAATATCTTCAAATATTATTATATATAAAATCTCATTATATATAAATTATTAATATCTTCTAATATTATTATATATAAAATCTCATTATATATAAATTATTAATATCTTCTAATATTATTATATATAAAATCCCATTATATATAAAAATATCAATATCTTCAAATATTATTATATATAAAATCTCATTATATATAAATTATTAATATCTTCTAATATTATTATGTATAAAATCCCATTATATATAAAATCTCATTATGTATAAATTATTATATCTTCAAATATTATTATATATAAAATATGATTATATATAAATTATTTATATCTTCTAATATTATTATATATAAAATCCCATTATATATAAAATATCAATATCTTCAAATATTATTATATATAAAATATCATTATATATAAATTATTTATATCTTCTAGTATTATTATTTATAAAATCCCATTATATATAAAATATCAATATCTTTAAATATTATTATATATAAAATCCCATTATATATAAAATATCAATATCTTCAAATATTATTATATATAAAATATCATTATATATAAATTATTTATATCTTCTAATATTATTATATATAAAATCCCATTATATATAAAATATCAATATCTTTAAATATTATTATATATAAAATCTCATTATATATAAATTATTAATATCTTCTAATATTATTATATATAAAATCCCATTATATATAAAATATCAATATCTTTAAATATTATTATATATAAAATCTCATTATATATAAATTGTTAATATCTTCTAATATTATTATATATAAAATCTCATTATATATAAAATATCAATATCTTCAAATATTATTATATATAAAATCTCATTATATATAAATTATTAATATCTTCTAATATTATTATATATAAGATCCCATTACATATAAAATATCAATATCTTCAAATATTATTGTATATAAAATATCATTATATATAAATTATTTATATCTTCTAATATTATTTTATATAAAATCCCATTATATATAAAATATCAATATCTTTAAATATCATTATATATAAAATATCATTATATATAAATTATTTATATCTTCTAATATTATTATATATAAAATCCTTTTATATATAAAATATCAATATCTTTAAATATTATTATATATTAAATCTCATTATATATAAATTATTAATATCTTCTAATATTATTATATATAAAATCCCATTATATATAAAATATCAATATCTTCAAATATTATTATATATAAAATCTCATTATATGTAAATTATTAATATCTTCTAATATTATTATATATAAAATCCCATTATATATAAGACATCAATATCTTCAAATATTATTATATATAAAATATCATTATATATATATTATTTATATCTTCTAATATTATTATATATAAAATCCCATTATATATAAAATATCAATATCTTCAAATATTATTATATATAAAATCTCATTATATATAAATTATTAATATCTTCTAATATTATTATATATAAAATCCCATTATCTATAAAATATCAATATCTTCAAATATTATTATATATAAAATCTCATTATATATAAATTATTAATATCTTCTAATATTATTATATATAAAATCCCATTATATATAAAATATGAATATCTTTAAATATCATTATATATAAAATCTCATTATATATAAATTATTAATATCTTCTAATATTATTATATATAAAATCCCATTATATATAAAATATCAATATCTTCAAATATTATTATATATAAAATCTCATTATATATAAATTATTAATATCTTCTAATATTATTATATATAAAATCCCATTATATATAAATATCAATATCTTCAAATATTATTATATATAAAATCTCATTATATATAAATTATTAATATCTTCTAATATTATTATATATAAAATCCCATTATATATAAAATATCAATATCTTCAAATATTATTATATATAAAATCTCATTATATATAAATTATTAATATCTTCTAATATTATTATATATATAAAATCCCATTATATATAAAATATCAATATCTTCAAATATTATTATATATAAAATCTCATTATATATAAATTATTAATATCTTCTAATATTATTATATATAAAATCCCATTATATATAAAATATCAATATCTTCAAATATTATTATATATAAAATCTCATTATATAAAAATTATTAATATCTTCTAATATTATTATATATAAATTATTAATATCTTCCAATATTATTATATATAAAATCACATTATATATAAAATATCAATATCTTCAAATATTATTATATATAAAATCTCATTATATATAAATTATTAATATCTTCTAATATTATTATATATAAAATCCCATTATATATAAAATATCAATATCTTCAAATATTATTATATATAAAATCTCATTATATATAAATTATTAATATCTTCTAATATTATTATATATAAAATCCCATTATATATAAAATATCAATATCTTCAAATATTATTATATATAAAATCTCATTATATATAAATTATTAATATCTTCTAATATTATTATATATAAAATCCCATTATATATAAAATATCAATATCTTCAAATATTATTATATATAAAATCTCATTATATATAAATTATTAATATCTTCTAATATTATTATATATAAAATCCCATTATATATAAAATATCAATATCTTCAAATATTATTATATATAAAATCCCATTATATATAAAATATCAATATCTTCAAATATTATTATATATAAAAATCCCATTATATATAAAATATCAATATCTTCAAATATTATTATATATAAATTATTAATATCTTCCAATATTATTATATATAAAATCACATTATATATAAAATATCAATATCTTCAAATATTATTATATATAAAATCTCATTATATATAAATTATTAATATCTTCTAATATTATTATATATAAAATCCCATTATATATAAAATATCAATATCTTCAAATATTATTATATATAAAATCTCATTATATATAAATTATTAATATCTTCTAATATTATTATATATAAAATCCCATTATATATAAATTATTAATATCTTCTAATATTATTATATATAAAATCCCATTATATATAAAATATCAATATCTTCAAATATTATTATATATAAAATCTCATTATATATAAATTATTAATATCTTCTAATATTATTATATATAAAATCCCATTATATATAAAATATCAATATCTTCAAATATTATTATATATAAAATCTCATTATATATAAATTATTAATATCTTCTAATATTATTATATATAAAATCCCATTATATATAAATTATTAATATCTTCTAATATTATTATATATAAAATCCCATTATATATAAAATATCAATATCTTCAAATATTATTATATATTAAATTATTAATATCTTCCAATATTATTATATATAAAATCACATTATATATAAAATATCAATATCTTCAAATATTATTATATATAAAATCTCATTATATATAAATTATTAATATCTTCTAATATTATTATATATAAAATCCCATTATATATAAAATATCAATATCTTCAAATATTATTATATATAAAATCTCATTATATATAAATTATTAATATCTTCTAATATTATTATATATAAAATCCCATTATATATAAATTATTAATATCTTCTAATATTATTATATATAAAATCCCATTATATATAAAATATCAATATCTTCAAATATTATTATATATAAAATCTCATTATATATAAATTATTAATATCTTCTAATATTATTATATATAAAATCCCATTATATATAAAATATCAATATCTTCAAATATTATTATATATAAAATCTCATTATATATAAATTATTAATATCTTCTAATATTATTATATATAAAATCCCATTATATATAAAATATCAATATCTTCAAATATTATTATATATAAAATCCCATTATATATAAAATATCAATATCTTCAAATATTATTATATATAAAATCCCATTATATATAAAATATCAATATCTTCAAATATTATTATATATAAAATCTCATTATATATAAATTATTAATATCTTCTAATATTATTATATATAAAATCCCATTATATATAAATTATTAATATCTTCTAATATTATTATATATAAAATCCCATTATATATAAAATATCAATATCTTCAAATATTATTATATATAAAATCTCATTATATATAAATTATTAATATCTTCTAATATTATTATATATAAAATCCCATTATATATAAAATATCAATATCTTCAAATATTATTATATATAAATTATTAATATCTTCCAATATTATTATATATAAAATCACATTATATATAAAATATCAATATCTTCAAATATTATTATATATAAAATCTCATTATATATAAATTATTAATATCTTCTAATATTATTATATATAAAATCCCATTATATATAAAATATCAATATCTTCAAATATTATTATATATAAAATCTCATTATATATAAATTATTAATATCTTCTAATATTATTATATATAAAATCCCATTATATATAAATTATTAATATCTTCTAATATTATTATATATAAAATCCCATTATATATAAAATATCAATATCTTCAAATATTATTATATATAAAATCTCATTATATATAAATTATTAATATCTTCTAATATTATTATATATAAAATCCCATTATATATAAAATATCAATATCTTCAAATATTATTATATATAAAATCTCATTATATATAAATTATTAATATCTTCTAATATTATTATATATAAAATCCCATTATATATGAAATATCAATATCTTCAAATATTATTATATATAAAATCTCATTATATAAAATTATTAATATCTTCTAATATTATTATATATAAAATCTCATTATATATAAATTATTAATATCTTCCAATATTATTATATATAAAATCACATTATATATAAAATATCAATATCTTCAAATATTATTATATATAAAATCTCATTATATTAAATAATTATTAATATCTAATTATTAATAAATTATTAATATCTTCTAATATTATTATATATAAAATCCCATTATATATAAAATATCAATATCTTCAAATATTATTATATATAAAATCTCATTATATATAAATTATTAATATCTTCTAATATTATTATATATAAAATCCCATTATATATAAAATATCAATATCTTCAAATATTATTATATATAAATTATTAATATCTTCTAATATTATTATATATAAAATCCCATTATATATAAAATATCAATATCTTCAAATATTATTATATATAAAATCTCATTATATATAAATTATTAATATCTTCTAATATTATTATATATAAAATCCCATTATATATAAAATATCAATATCTTCAAATATTATTATATATAAAATCTCATTATATATAAAATTATTCAATATCTTCAAATATTATTATATATAAAATCCCATTATATATAAATTATTAATATCTTCTAATATTATTATATATAAAATCCCATTATATATAAAATATCAATATCTTCAAATATTATTATATATAAAATCTCATTATATATAAATTATTATCTTCTAATATTATTATATATAAAATCCCATTATATATAAAATATCAATATCTTCAAATATTATTATATATAAATTCTCATTATATATAAATTATTAATATCTTCTAATATTATTTATATATAAAATCCCATTATATATAAAATATCAATATCTTCAAATATTATTATATATAAAATCTCATATATATATAAATTATTAATATCTTCTAATATTATTATATATAAAATCCCATTATATATAAAATATCAATATCTTCAAATATTATTATATATAAAATCTCATTATATATAAATTATTAATATCTTCTAATATTATTATATATAAAAATCCCATTATATATAAAATATCAATATCTTCAA
>NW_026578458.1:0-31739 GCF_029603195.1 Condylostylus longicornis
CACAAGATTTTTTTAAATATCTTCAAAAAATATTTTCACTTACAGCCTATTATCGTATATTGGCAGAATCTGTGAATTCCCAGTGATCACAAAATACACTTAAAATCGCTCTATCTCTTCTAGTTTAGCCAGAAAACGCGTTTAAAGTTTTGCAAAAGATTTTTTTTAAATATCTCCAAAAATATTTTTGGGTACAGGCCTATTGTCGTATATTGGCAGAATCTGTGAGTTCCCGAGTGATCACAAAAAACACTCAAAATCACTCTATCTCTTCTAGTTTAGCCAGAAAAACGCGTTTAAAGTTTTGCAAAAGATTTTTTTAAATATCTCCAAAAATATTTTTGGTACAGCCTATTATCGTATATTGGCAGAATCTGTGAACTCCCAGTGATCACAAAAAAACACTTAAAATCGCTCTATCTCTTCTAGTTTAGCCAGAAAACGCGTTTTAAAGTTTTGCAAAAGATTTTTTTCTTAAATATCTCCAAAAATATTTTTGCTACAGCCTATTGTCCGTATATTGGCAGAATCTGTGAGTTCCCAGTGATCACAAAATACACTTAAAATCGCTCTATCTCTTCTAGTTTAGCCAGAAAACGCGTTTAAAGTTTTGCACAAGATTTTTTTAAATATCTCCAAAAAATATTCTCGCTACAGCCTATTATCGTATATTGGCAGAATCTGTGAACTCCCAGTGATCACAAAAAACACCTAAAATCGCTCTATCTCTTCTAGTTTAGCCAGAAAACGCGTTTAAAGTTTTGCACAAGATTTTTTTTAAATATCTCCAAAAATATTCTCGCTACAGCCTATTATCGTATATTGGCAGAATCTGTGAGCTCCCAGTGATCACAAAAAAACACTTAAAATCGCTCTATCTCTTCTAGTTTAGCCAGAAAACGCGTTTAAAGTTTTGCACAAGATTTTTTTTAAATATCTTCAAAAATATTTTCACTACAGCCTATTATCGTATATTGGCAGAATCTGTGAATTCCCAGTGATCACAAAAAAAACACTTAAAATCGCACTATCTCTTCTAGTTTAGCCAGAAAAACGCGTTTAAAGTTTTGCACAAGATTTTTTTAAATATCTCCAAAAATATTCTCGCTACAGCCTATTATCGTATATTGGCAGAATCTGTGAACTCCCAGTGATCACAAAAAACACTTAAAATCGCTCTATCTCTTCTAGTTTAGCCAGGAAAAACGCGTTTAAAGTTTTGCACAAGATTTTTTTAAATATCTTCAAAAAATATTTTCACTACAGCCTATTATCGTATATTGGAGCAGAATCTGTGAATTCCCAGTGATCACAAAATACACTTAAAATCGCTCTATCTCTTCTAGTTTAGCCAGAAAACGCGTTTAAAGTTTTGCAAAAGATTTTTTTAAAATATCTCCAAAAATATTTTTGCTACAGCCTATTGTCGTATATTGGCAGAATCTGTGAGTTCCCAGTGATCACAAAAAAACACTCAAAAATCACTCTATCTCTTCTAGTTTAGCCAGAAAAACGCGTTTAAAGTTTTGCAAAAGATTTTTTTTAAATATCTCCAAAAATATTTTTTGGTTACAGCCTATTATCGTATAATTGGCAGAATCTGTGAATTCCCGAGTGATCACAAAAAACACTTAAAATCGCTCTATCTCTTCTAGTTTAGCCAGAAAACGCGTGTTTAAAGTTTTGCAAAAGATTTATCTCTTCTAGTTTAGCCAGAAAACGCGTTTAAAGTTTTGCAAAAGATTTTTTTAAATATCTCCAAAAATATTTTTGGTACAGCCTATTATCGTATATTGGCAGAATCTGTAAATTCCTAGTGATCACAAAAAACACTTAAAATCGCTCTATCTCTTCTAGTTTAGCCAGAAAACGCGTTTAAAGTTTTGCACAAGATTTTTTTAAATATCTCCAAAAATATTTTTGGTACAGCCTATTATCGTATATTGGCAGAATCTGTAAATTCCTAGTGATCACAAAAAACACTTAAAATCGCTCTATCTCTTCTAGTTTAGCCAGAAAACGCGTTTAAAGTTTTGCACAAGATTTTTTTAAATATCTTCAAAAATATTTTCACTACAGCCTATTATCGTATATTGGCAGAATCTGTGAATTCCCAGTGATCACAAAAAAACACTTAAAATCGCTCTATCTCTTCTAGTTTAGCCAGAAAACGCGTTTAAAGTTTTGCACAAGATTTTTTTAAATATCTCCAAAAATATTCTCGCTACAGCCTATTATCGTATATTGGCAGAATCTGTGAACTCCCAGTGATCACAAAAAACACTTAAAATCGCTCTATCTCTTCTAGTTTAGCCAGAAAACGCGTTTAAAGTTTTGCACAAGATTTTTTTAAATATCTCCAAAAATATTTTCACTACAGCCTATTATCGTATATTGGCAGAATCTGTGAATTCCCAGTGATCACAAAATACACTTAAAATCGCTCTATCTCTTCTAGTTTAGCCAGAAAACGCGTTTAAAGTTTTGCAAAAGATTTTTTTAAATATCTCCAAAAATATTTTTGCTACAGCCTATTGTCGTATATTGGCAGAATCTGTGAATTCCTAGTGATCACACTAACACTTAAAATCGCACTATCTCTTCTAGTTTAGCCAGAAAACGCGTTTAAAGTTTTGCACAAGATTTTTTTAAATATCTTCAAAAATATTTTCACTACAGCCTATTATCGTATATTGGCAGAATCTGTGAATTCCCAGTGATCACAAAAAAACACTTAAAATCGCACTATCTCTTCTAGTTTAGCCAGAAAACGCGTTTAAAGTTTTGCACAAGATTTTTTTAAATATCTCCAAAAATATTCTCGCTACAGCCTATTATCGTATATTGGCAGAATCTGTGAACTCCCAGTGATCACAAAAAACACTTAAAATCGCTCTATCTCTTCTAGTTTAGCCAGAAAACGCGTTTAAAGTTTTGCACAAGATTTTTTTAAATATCTTCAAAAATATTTTCACTACAGCCTATTATCGTATATTGGCAGAATCTGTGAATTCCCAGTGATCACAAAATACACTTAAAATCGCTCTATCTCTTCTAGTTTAGCCAGAAAACGCGTTTAAAGTTTTGCAAAAGATTTTTTTAAATATCTCCAAAAATATTTTTGCTACAGCCTATTGTCGTATATTGGCAGAATCTGTGAGTTCCCAGTGATCACAAAAAACACTCAAAATCACTCTATCTCTTCTAGTTTAGCCAGAAAACGCGTTTAAAGTTTTGCAAAAGATTTTTTTAAATATCTCCAAAAATATTTTTGGTACAGCCTATTATCGTATATTGGCAGAATCTGTGAATTCCCAGTGATCACAAAAAACACTTAAAATCGCTCTATCTCTTCTAGTTTAGCCAGAAAACGCGTTTAAAGTTTTGCAAAAGATTTTTTTAAATATCTCCAAAAATATTTTTGGTACAGCCTATTATCGTATATTGGCAGAATCTGTAAATTCCTAGTGATCACAAAAAACACTTAAAATCGCTCTATCTCTTCTAGTTTAGCCAGAAAACGCGTTTAAAGTTTTGCACAAGATTTTTTTAAATATCTTCAAAAATATTTTCACTACAGCCTATTATCGTATATTGGCAGAATCTGTGAATTCCCAGTGATCACAAAAAAACACTTAAAATCGCACTATCTCTTCTAGTTTAGCCAGAAAACGCGTTTAAAGTTTTGCACAAGATTTTTTTAAATATCTCCAAAAATATTCTCGCTACAGCCTATTATCGTATATTGGCAGAATCTGTAAATTCCTAGTGATCACAAAAAACACTTAAAATCGCTCTATCTCTTCTAGTTTAGCCAGAAAACGCGTTTAAAGTTTTGCACAAGATTTTTTTAAATATCTCTAAAAATATTCTCGCTACAGCCTATTATCGTATATTGGCAGAATCTGTGAGTTCCCAGTGATCACAAAAAACACTCAAAATCACTCTATCTCTTCTAGTTTAGCCAGAAAACGCGTTTAAAGTTTTGCAAAAGATTTTTTTAAATATCTCCAAAAATATTTTTGCTACAGCCTATTGTCGTATATTGGCAGAATCTGTGAGTTCCCAGTGATCACAAAATACACTTAAAATCGCTCTATCTCTTCTAGTTTAGCCAGAAAACGCGTTTAAAGTTTTGCACAAGATTTTTTTAAATATCTTCAAAAATATTTTCACTACAGCCTATTATCGTATATTGGCAGAATCTGTAAATTCCCAGTGATCACAAAAAAACACTTAAAATCGCTCTATCTCTTCTAGTTTAGCCAGAAAACGCGTTTAAAGTTTTGCACAAGATTTTTTTAAATATCTCTAAAAATATTCTCGCTACAGCCTATTATCGTATATTGGCAGAATCTGTGAACTCCCAGTGATCACAAAAAACACTTAAAATCGCTCTATCTCTTCTAGTTTAGCCAGAAAACGCGTTTAAAGTTTTGCAAAAGATTTTTTTAAATATCTCCAAAAATATTTTTGCTACAGCCTATTGTCGTATATTGGCAGAATCTGTGAGTTCCCAGTGATCACAAAATACACTTAAAATCGCTCTATCTCTTCTAGTTTAGCCAGAAAACGCGTTTAAAGTTTTGCACAAGATTTTTTTAAATATCTCCAAAAATATTCTCGCTACAGCCTATTATCGTATATTGGCAGAATCTGTGAACTCCCAGTGATCACAAAAAACACCTAAAATCGCTCTATCTCTTCTAGTTTAGCCAGAAAACGCGTTTAAAGTTTTGCACAAGATTTTTTTAAATATCTCCAAAAATATTCTCGCTACAGCCTATTATCGTATATTGGCAGAATCTGTGAGCTCCCAGTGATCACAAAAAACACTTAAAATCGCTCTATCTCTTCTAGTTTAGCCAGAAAACGCGTTTTAAAGTTTTGCATAAGATTTTTTTAAATATCTTCAAAAATATTTTCACTACAGCCTATTATCGTATATTGGCAGAATCTGTGAATTCCCAGTGATCACAAAAAAACACTTAAAATCGCACTATCTCTTCTAGTTTAGCCAGAAAACGCGTTTAAAGTTTTGCACAAGATTTTTTTAAATATCTCCAAAAATATTCTCGCTACAGCCTATTATCGTATATTGGCAGAATCTGTGAACTCCCAGTGATCACAAAAAACACTTAAAATCGCTCTATCTCTTCTAGTTTAGCCAGAAAACGCGTTTAAAGTTTTGCACAAGATTTTTTTAAATATCTTCAAAAATATTTTCACTACAGCCTATTATCGTATATTGGCGGAATCTGTGAATTCCCAGTGATCACAAAATACACTTAAAATCGCTCTATCTCTTCTAGTTTAGCCAGAAAACGCGTTTAAAGTTTTGCAAAAGATTTTTTTAAATATCTCCAAAAATATTTTTGCTACAGCCTATTGTCGTATATTGGCAGAATCTGTGAGTTCCCAGTGATCACAAAAAACACTCAAAATCACTCTATCTCTTCTAGTTTAGCCAGAAAACGCGTTTAAAGTTTTGCAAAAGATTTTTTTAAATATCTCCAAAAATATTTTTGGTACAGCCTATTATCGTATATTGGCAGAATCTGTGAATTCCCAGTGATCACAAAAAACACTTAAAATCGCTCTATCTCTTCTAGTTTAGCCAGAAAACGCGTTTAAAGTTTTGCAAAAGATTTTTTTAAATATCTCCAAAAATATTTTTGGTACAGCCTATTATCGTATATTGGCAGAATCTGTAAATTCCTAGTGATCACAAAAAACACTTAAAATCGCTCTATCTCTTCTAGTTTAGCCAGAAAACGCGTTTAAAGTTTTGCACAAGATTTTTTTAAATATCTTCAAAAATATTTTCACTACAGCCTATTATCGTATATTGGCAGAATCTGTGAATTCCCAGTGATCACAAAAAAACACTTAAAATCGCACTATCTCTTCTAGTTTAGCCAGAAAACGCGTTTAAAGTTTTGCACAAGATTTTTTTAAATATCTCCAAAAATATTCTCGCTACAGCCTATTATCGTATATTGGCAGAATCTGTGAGCTCCCAGTGATCACAAAAAACACTTAAAATCGCTCTATCTCTTCTAGTTTAGCCAGAAAACGCGTTTAAAGTTTTGCACAAGATTTTTTTAAATATCTTCAAAAATATTTTCACTACAGCCTATTATCGTATATTGGCAGAATCTGTGAATTCCCAGTGATCACAAAATACACTTAAAATCGCTCTATCTCTTCTAGTTTAGCCAGAAAACGCGTTTAAAGTTTTGCACAAGATTTTTTTAAATATCTCTAAAAATATTCTCGCTACAGCCTATTATCGTATATTGGCAGAATCTGTGAACTCCCAGTGATCACAAAAAAACACTTAAAATCGCTCTATCTCTTCTAGTTTAGCCAGAAAACGCGTTTAAAGTTTTGCAAAAGATTTTTTTAAATATCTCCAAAAATATTTTTGCTACAGCCTATTGTCGTATATTGGCAGAATCTGTGAGTTCCCAGTGATCACAAAATACACTTAAAATCGCTCTATCTCTTCTAGTTTAGCCAGAAAACGCGTTTAAAGTTTTGCACAAGATTTTTTTTAAATATCTCCAAAAATATTCTCGCTACAGCCTATTATCGTATATTGGCAGAATCTGTGAACTCCCAGTGATCACAAAAAACACCTAAAATCGCTCTATCTCTTCTAGTTTAGCCAGAAAACGCGTTTAAAGTTTTGCACAAGATTTTTTTAAATATCTCCAAAAATATTCTCGCTACAGCCTATTATCGTATATTGGCAGAATCTGTGAGCTCCCAGTGATCACAAAAAACACTTAAAATCGCTCTATCTCTTCTAGTTTAGCCAGAAAACGCGTTTAAAGTTTTGCACAAGATTTTTTTAAATATCTTCAAAAATATTTTCACTACAGCCTATTATCGTATATTGGCAGAATCTGTGAATTCCCAGTGAACACAAAAAAACACTTAAAATCGCACTATCTCTTCTAGTTTAGCCAGAAAACGCGTTTAAAGTTTTGCACAAGATTTTTTTAAATATCTCCAAAAATATTCTCGCTACAGCCTATTATCGTATATTGGCAGAATCTGTGAACTCCCAGTGATCACAAAAAACACTTAAAATCGCTCTATCTCTTCTAGTTTAGCCAGAAAACGCGTTTAAAGTTTTGCACAAGATTTTTTTAAATATCTCCAAAAATATTTTCACTACAGCCTATTATCGTATATTGGCAGAATCTGTGAATTCCCAGTGATCACAAAAAACACTTAAAATCGCTCTATCTCTTCTAGTTTAGCCAGAAAACGCGTTTAAAGTTTTGCAAAAGATTTTTTTAAATATCTCCAAAAATATTTTTGGTACAGCCTATTATCATATATTGGCAGAATCTGTAAATTCCCAGTGATCACAAAAAACACTTAAAATCGCTCTATCTCTTCTAGTTTAGCCAGAAAACGCGTTTAAAGTTTTGCACAAGATTTTTTTAAATATCTCCAAAAATATTCTCGCTACAGCCTATTATCGTATATTGGCAGAATCTGTGAACTCCCAGTGATCACAAAAAACACTTAAAATCGCTCTATCTCTTCTAGTTTAGCCAGAAAACGCGTTTAAAGTTTTGCAAAAGATTTTTTTAAATATCTCCAAAAATATTCTCGCTACAGCCTATTATCGTATATTGGCAGAATCTGTGAACTCCCAGTGATCACAAAAAAACACCTAAAATCGCTCTATCTCTTCTAGTTTAGCCAGAAAACGCGTTTAAAAGTTTTGCACAAGATTTTTTTTAAATATCTTCAAAAATATTTTCACTACAGCCTATTATCGTATATTGGCAGAATCTGTGAATTCCCAGTGATCACAAAATACACTTAAAATCGCTCTATCTCTTCTAGTTTAGCCAGAAAACGCGTTTAAAGTTTTGCAAAAGATTTTTTTAAATATCTCCAAAAATATTTTTGGTACAGCCTATTATCGTATATTGGCAGAATCTGTAAATTCCCAGTGATCACAAAAAACACTTAAAATCGCTCTATCTCTTCTAGTTTAGCCAGAAAACGCGTTTAAAGTTTTGCACAAGATTTTTTTTAAATATCTTCAAAAACATTTTCACTACAGCCTATTATCGTATATTGGCAGAATCTGTGAATTCCCAGTGATCACAAAAAACACTCAAAATCGCTCTATCTCTTCTAGTTTAGCCAGAAAACGCGTTTAAAGTTTTGCAAAAGATTTTTTTTAAATATCTCCAAAAATATTTTTGGTACAGCCTATTATCGTATATTGGCAGAATCTGTAAATTCCCAGTGATCACAAAAAACACTTAAAATCGCTCTATCTCTTCTAGTTTAGCCAGAAAACGCGTTTAAAGTTTTGCACAAGATTTTTTTAAATATCTTCAAAAATATTTTCACTACAGCCTATTATCGTATATTGGCAGAATCTGTGAATTCCCAGTGATCACAAAAAACACTCAAAATCGCTCTATCTCTTCTAGTTCAGCCAGAAAACGCGTTTAAAGTTTTGCAAAAGATTTTTTTAAATATCTTCAAAAATATTTTCACTACAGCCTATTATCGTATATTGGCAGAATCTGTAAATTCCCAGTGATCACAAAAAACACTTAAAATCGCTCTATCTCTTCTAGTTTAGCCAGAAAACGCGTTTAAAGTTTTGCAAAAGATTTTTTTAAATATCTCCAAAAATATTTTTGGCCTATTATCGTATATTGGCAGAATCTGTGAATTCCCAGTGATCACAAAAAACACTCAAAATCGCTCTATCTCTTCTAGTTTAGCCAGAAAACGCGTTTAAAGTTTTGCAAAAGATTTTTTTAAATATCTCCAAAAATATTTTTGGTACAGCCTATTATCGTATATTGGCAGAATCTGTAAATTCCCAGTGATCACAAAAAACACTTAAAATCGCTCTATCTCTTCTAGTTTAGCCAGAAAACGCGTTTAAAGTTTTGCACAAGATTTTTTTAAATATCTTCAAAAACATTTTCACTACAGCCTATTATCGTATATTGGCAGAATCTGTAAATTCCCAGTGATCACAAAAAACACTTAAAATCGCTCTATCTCTTCTAGTTTAGCCAGAAAACGCGTTTAAAGTTTTGCACAAGATTTTTTTAAATATCTTCAAAAACATTTTCACTACAGCCTATTATCGTATATTGGCAGAATCTGTGAATTCCCAGTGATCACAAAAAACACTCAAAATCGCTCTATCTCTTCTAGTTTAGCCAGAAAACGCGTTTAAAGTTTTGCAAAAGATTTTTTTAAATATCTCCAAAAATATTTTTGGTACAGCCTATTATCGTATATTGGCAGAATCTGTAAATTCCCAGTGATCACAAAAAACACTTAAAATCGCTCTATCTCTTCTAGTTTAGCCAGAAAACGCGTTTAAAGTTTTGCACAAGATTTTTTTAAATATCTTCAAAAATATTTTCACTACAGCCTATTATCGTATATTGGCAGAATCTGTGAACTCCCAGTGATCACAAAAAACACTCAAAATCGCTCTATCTCTTCTAGTTTAGCCAGAAAACGCGTTTAAAGTTTTGCAAAAGATTTTTTTAAATATCTCCAAAAAAATTTTTGGTACAGCCTATTATCGTATATTGGCAGAATCAGTGAATTCCCAGTGATCACAAAAAACACTTAAAATCGCTCTATCTCTTCTAGTTTAGCCAGAAAACGCGTTTTAAAGTTTTGCAAAAGATTTTTTTAAATATCTCCAAAAAAATTTTTGGTACAGCCTATTATCGTATATTGGCAGAATCAGTGAATTCCCAGTGATCACAAAAAACACTTAAAATCGCTCTATCTCTTCTAGTTTAGCCAGAAAACGCGTTTAAAGTTTTGCAAAAGATTTTTTTAAATATCTCCAAAAATATTTATGCTACAGCCTATTATCGTATATTGGCAGAATCTGTGAGTTCCCAGTGATCACAAAAAAACACTCAAAATCGCTCTATCTCTTCTAGTTTAGCCAGAAAACGCGTTTAAAGTTTTGCAAAAGATTTTTTTAAATATCTCCAAAAATATTTTCACTACAGCCTATTATCGTATATTGGCAGAATCTGTGAATTCCCAGTGATCACAAAAAACACTTAAAATCGCTCTATCTCTTCTAGTTTAGCCAGAAAACGCGTTTAAAGTTTTGCAAAAGATTTTTTTAAATATCTCCAAAAAAATTTTTGGTACAGCCTATTATCGTATATTGGCAGAATCAGTGAATTCCCAGTGATCACAAAAAAACACTTAAAATCGCTCTATCTCTTCTAGTTTAGCCAGAAAACGCGTTTAAAGTTTTGCAAAAGATTTTTTTAAATATCTCCAAAAATATTTTCACTACAGCCTATTATCGTATATTGGCAGAATCTGTGAATTCCCAGTGATCACAAAAAACACTTAAAATCGCTCTATCTCTTCTAGTTTAGCCAGAAAACGGGTTTAAAGTTTTGCAAAAGATTTTTTTAAATATCTCCAAAAATATTTTCACTACAGCCTATTATCGTATATTGGCAGAATCTGTGAATTCCCAGTGATTACAAAAAAACACTTAAAATCGCTCTATCTCTTCTAGTTTAGCCAGAAAACGCGTTTAAAGTTTTGCACAAGATTTTTTTAAATATCTCCAAAAATATTTTTACTACAGACTATTATCGTATATTGGCAGAATCTGTGAATTCCCAGTGATCACAAAAAACACTTAAAATCGCACTATCTCTTCTAGTTTAGCCAGAAAACGCGTTTAAAGTTTTGCACAAGATTTTTCTAAATATCTCCAAAAATATTTTTGCTACAGCCTATTATCGTATATTGGCAGAATCTGTGAACTCCCAGTGATTACAAAAAACACTTAAAATCGCTCTATCTCTTCTAGTTTAGCCAGAAAACGCGTTTAAAGTTTTGCACAAGATTTTTTTAAATATCTCCAAAAATATTTTTGCTACAGCCTATTATCGTATATTGGCAGAATCTGTGAACTCCCAGTCATCACAAAAAACACTTAAAATCGCTCTATCTCTTCTAGTTTAGCCAGAAAACGCGTTTAAAGTTTTGCACAAGATTTTTTTAAATATCTCCAAAAATATTTTCACTACAGCCTATTATCGTATATTGGCAGAATCTGTGAATTCACAGTGATCACAAAAAACACTTGAAATCGCTCTATCTCTTCTAGTTTAGCCAGAAAACGCGTTTAAAGTTTTGCAAAAATTTTTTTAAATATCTCCAAAATTATTTTTGGTACAGCCTATTATCGTATATTGGCAGAATCTGTGAGTTCCCAGTGATCACAAAAAACACTTAAAATCGCTCTATCTCTTCTAGTTTAGCCAGAAAACGCGTTTAAAGTTTTGCAAAAGATTTTTTTAAATATCTCCAAAAATATTTTTGGTACAGCCTATTATCGTATATTGGCAGAATCTGTGAGTTCCCAGTGATCACAAAAAACACTTAAAATCGCTCTATCTCTTCTAGTTTAGCCAGAAAATGCGTTTAAGGTTTTGCAAAAGATTTTTTTAAATATCTCCAAAAATATTTTTGGTACAGCCTATTATCGTATATTGGCAGAATCTGTGAATTCCCAGTGATCACAAAAATCACTTAAAATCGCTCTATCTCTTCTAGTTTAGCCAGAAAACGCGTTTAAAGTTTTGCAAAAGATTTTTTTAAATATCTCCAAAAATATTTTTGCTACAGCCTATTATCGTATATTGGCAGAATCTGTGAATTCCCAGTGATCACAAAAAACACTTAAAATCGCTCTATCTCTTCTAGTTTAGCCAGAAAACGCGTTTAAAGTTTTGCAAAAGATTTTTTTAAATATCTCCAAAAATATTTTTGGTACAGCCTATTATCGTATATTGGCAGAATCTGTGAGTTCCCAGTGATCACAAAAAACACTTAAAATCGCTCTATCTCTTCTAGTTTAGCCAGAAAATGCGTTTAAGGTTTTGCAAAAGATTTTTTTAAATATCTCCAAAAATATTTTTGGTACAGCCTATTATCGTATATTGGCAGAATCTGTGAATTCCCAGTGATCACAAAAATCACTTAAAATCGCTCTATCTCTTCTAGTTTAGCCAGAAAACGCGTTTAAAGTTTTGCAAAAGATTTTTTTAAATATCTCCAAAAATATTCTCGCTACAGCCTATTATCGTATATTGGCAGAATCTGTGAACTCCCAGTGATCACAAAAAACACCTAAAATCGCTCTATCTCTTCTAGTTTAGCCAGAAAACGCGTTTAAAGTTTTGCACAAGATTTTTTTTAAATATCTTCAAAAATATTTTCACTACAGCCTATTATCGTATATTGGCAGAATCTGTAAATTCCCAGTGATCACAAAAAACACTTAAAATCGCTCTATCTCTTCTAGTTTAGCCAGAAAACGCGTTTAAAGTTTTGCAGAAGATTTTTTTAAATATCTTCAAAAATATTTTCACTACAGCCTATTATCGTATATTGGCAGAATCTGTGAATTCCCAGTGATCACAAAAAACACTCAAAATCGCTCTATCTCTTCTAGTTTAGCCAGAAAACGCGTTTAAAGTTTTGCAAAAGATTTTTTTAAATATCTCCAAAAATATTTTTGGTACAGCCTATTATCGTATATTGGCAGAATCTGTAAATTCCCAGTGATCACAAAAAACACTTAAAATCGCTCTATCTCTTCTAGTTTAGCCAGAAAACGCGTTTAAAGTTTTGCACAAGATTTTTTTAAATATCTTCAAAAATATTTTCACTACAGCCTATTATCGTATATTGGCAGAATCTGTGAATTCCCAGTGATCACAAAAAACACTCAAAATCGCTCTATCTCTTCTAGTTTAGCCAGAAAACGCGTTTAAAGTTTTGCAAAAGATTTTTTTAAATATCTTCAAAAATATTTTCACTACAGCCTATTATCGTATATTGGCAGAATCTGTAAATTCCCAGTGATCACAAAAAACACTTAAAATCGCTCTATCTCTTCTAGTTTAGCCAGAAAACGCGTTTAAAGTTTTGCAAAAGATTTTTTTAAATATCTCCAAAAATATTTTTGGTACAGCCTATTATCGTATATTGGCAGAATCTGTGAATTCCCTGTGATCACAAAAAACACTTAAAATCGCTCTATCTCTTCTAGTTTAGCCAGAAAACGCGTTTAAAGTTTTGCAAAAGATTTTTTTAAATATCTCCAAAAAAATTTTTGGTACAGCCTATTATCGTATATTGGCAGAATCAGTGAATTCCCAGTGATCACAAAAAACACTTAAAATCGCTCTATCTCTTCTAGTTTAGCCAGAAAACGCGTTTAAAGTTTTGCAAAAGATTTTTTTAAATATCTCCAAAAAAATTTTTGGTACAGCCTATTATCGTATATTGGCAGAATCAGTGAATTCCCAGTGATCACAAAAAACACTTAAAATCGCTCTATCTCTTCTAGTTTAGCCAGAAAACGCGTTTAAAGTTTTGCAAAAGATTTTTTTAAATATCTCCAAAAATATTTATGCTACAGCCTATTATCGTATATTGGCAGAATCTGTGAGTTCCCAGTGATCACAAAAAACACTCAAAATCGCTCTATCTCTTCTAGTTTAGCCAGAAAACGCGTTTAAAGTTTTGCAAAAGATTTTTTTAAATATCTCCAAAAATATTTTTGGTACAGCCTATTATCGTATATTGGCAGAATCTGTGAATTCCCAGTGATCACAAAAAAACACTTAAAATCGCTCTATCTCTTCTAGTTTAGCCAGAAAACGCGTTTAAAGTTTTGCAAAAGATTTTTTTAAATATCTCCAAAAAAATTTTTGGTACAGCCTATTATCGTATATTGGCAGAATCAGTGAATTCCCAGTGATCACAAAAAACACTTAAAATCGCTCTATCTCTTCTAGTTTAGCCAGAAAACGCGTTTAAAGTTTTGCAAAAGATTTTTTTAAATATCTCCAAAAATATTTTTGGTACAGCCTATTATCGTATATTGGCAGAATCTGTGAATTCCCTGTGATCACAAAAAACACTTAAAATCGCTCTATCTCTTCTAGTTTAGCCAGAAAACGCGTTTAAAGTTTTGCAAAAGATTTTTTTAAATATCTCCAAAAAAATTTTTGGTACAGCCTATTATCGTATATTGGCAGAATCAGTGAGTTCCCAGTGATCACAAAAAACACTCAAAATCGCTCTATCTCTTCTAGTTTAGCCAGAAAACGCGTTTAAAGTTTTGCAAAAGATTTTTTTAAATATCTCCAAAAATATTTATGCTACAGCCTATTATCGTATATTGGCAGAATCTGTGAGTTCCCAGTGATCACAAAAAACACTCAAAATCGCTCTATCTCTTCTAGTTTAGCCAGAAAACGCGTTTAAAGTTTTGCAAAAGATTTTTTTAAATATCTCCAAAAATATTTTCACTACAGCCTATTATCGTATATTGGCAGAATCTGTGAATTCCCAGTGATCACAAAAAACACTTAAAATCGCTCTATCTCTTCTAGTTTAGCCAGAAAACGGGTTTAAAGTTTTGCAAAAGATTTTTTTAAATATCTCCAAAAATATTTTCACTACAGCCTATTATCGTATATTGGCAGAATCTGTGAATTCCCAGTGATCACAAAAAACACTTAAAATCGCACTATCTCTTCTAGTTTAGCCAGAAAACGCGTTTAAAGTTTTGCACAAGATTTTTCTAAATATCTCCAAAAATATTTTGGCTACAGCCTATTATCGTATATTGGCAGAATCTGTGAACTCCCAGTGATTACAAAAAACACTTAAAATCGCTCTATCTCTTCTAGTTTAGCCAGAAAACGCGTTTAAAGTTTTGCACAAGATTTTTTTAAATATCTCCAAAAATATTTTTGCTACAGCCTATTATCGTATATTGGCAGAATCTGTGAACTCCCAGTCATCACAAAAAACACTTAAAATCGCTCTATCTCTTCTAGTTTAGCCAGAAAACGCGTTTAAAGTTTTGCACAAGATTTTTTTAAATATCTCCAAAAATATTTTCACTACAGCCTATTATCGTATATTGGCAGAATCTGTGAATTCCCAGTGATCACAAAAAACACTTGAAATCGCTCTATCTCTTCTAGTTTAGCCAGAAAACGCGTTTAAAGTTTTGCAAAAGATTTTTTAAATATCTCCAAAATTATTTTTGGTACAGCCTATTATCGTATATTGGCAGAATCTGTGAGTTCCCAGTGATCACAAAAAACACTTAAAATCGCTCTATCTCTTCTAGTTTAGCCAGAAAACGCGTTTAAAGTTTTGCAAAAGATTTTTTTAAATATCTCCAAAAATATTTTTGGTACAGCCTATTATCGTATATTGGCAGAATCTGTGAGTTCCCAGTGATCACAAAAAACACTTAAAATCGCTCTATCTCTTCTAGTTTAGCCAGAAAATGCGTTTAAGGTTTTGCAAAAGATTTTTTTAAATATCTCCAAAAATATTTTTGGTACAGCCTATTATCGTATATTGGCAGAATCTGTGAATTCCCAGTGATCACAAAAAACACTTAAAATCGCTCTATCTCTTCTAGTTTAGCCAGAAAACGCGTTTAAAGTTTTGCAAAAGATTTTTTTAAATATCTCCAAAAATATTTTTGGTACAGCCTATTATCGTATATTGGCAGAATCTGTGAGTTCCCAGTGATCACAAAAAACACTTAAAATCGCTCTATCTCTTCTAGTTTAGCCAGAAAATGCGTTTAAGGTTTTGCAAAAGATTTTTTTAAATATCTCCAAAAATATTTTTGGTACAGCCTATTATCGTATATTGGCAGAATCTGTGAACTCCCAGTGATCACAAAAAACACCTAAAATCGCTCTATCTCTTCTAGTTTAGCCAGAAAACGCGTTTAAAGTTTTGCACAAGATTTTTTTAAATATCTTCAAAAATATTTTCACTACAGCCTATTATCGTATATTGGCAGAATCTGTGAATTCCCAGTGATCACAAAATACACTTAAAATCGCTCTATCTCTTCTAGTTTAGCCAGAAAACGCGTTTAAAGTTTTGCAAAAGATTTTTTTAAATATCTCCAAAAATATTTTTGGTACAGCCTATTATCGTATATTGGCAGAATCTGTAAATTCCCAGTGATCACAAAAAACACTTAAAATCGCTCTATCTCTTCTAGTTTAGCCAGAAAACGCGTTTAAAGTTTTGCACAAGATTTTTTTAAATATCTTCAAAAATATTTTCACTACAGCCTATTATCGTATATTGGCAGAATCTGTGAATTCCCAGTGATCACAAAAAACACTCAAAATCGCTCTATCTCTTCTAGTTTAGCCAGAAAACGCGTTTAAAGTTTTGCAAAAGATTTTGGCAGAATCTGTGAATTCCCAGTGATCACAAAAAACACTCAAAATCGCTCTATCTCTTCTAGTTTAGCCAGAAAACGCGTTTAAAGTTTTGCAAAAGATTTTTTTAAATATCTTCAAAAATATTTTCACTACAGCCTATTATCGTATATTGGCAGAATCTGTAAATTCCCAGTGATCACAAAAAACACTTAAAATCGCTCTATCTCTTCTAGTTTAGCCAGAAAACGCGTTTAAAGTTTTGCAAAAGATTTTTTTAAATATCTCCAAAAATATTTTTGGTACAGCCTATTATCGTATATTGGCAGAATCTGTGAATTCCCTGTGATCACAAAAAACACTTAAAATCGCTCTATCTCTTCTAGTTTAGCCAGAAAACGCGTTTAAAGTTTTGCAAAAGATTTTTTTAAATATCTCCAAAAAAATTTTTGGTACAGCCTATTATCGTATATTGGCAGAATCAGTGAATTCCCAGTGATCACAAAAAACACTTAAAATCGCTCTATCTCTTCTAGTTTAGCCAGAAAACGCGTTTAAAGTTTTGCAAAAGATTTTTTTAAATATCTCCAAAAAAATTTTTGGTACAGCCTATTATCGTATATTGGCAGAATCAGTGAATTCCCAGTGATCACAAAAAACACTTAAAATCGCTCTATCTCTTCTAGTTTAGCCAGAAAACGCGTTTAAAGTTTTGCAAAAGATTTTTTTAAATATCTCCAAAAATATTTATGCTACAGCCTATTATCGTATATTGGCAGAATCTGTGAATTCCCAGTGATCACAAAAAACACTTAAAATCGCTCCATCTCTTTTAGTTTAGCCAGAAAACGGGTTTAAAGTTTTGCAAAAGATTTTTTTAAATATCTCCAAAAATATTTTCACTACAGCCTATTATCGTATATTGGCAGAATCTGTGAATTCCCAGTGATTACAAAAAAACACTTAAAATCGCTCTATCTCTTCTAGTTTAGCCAGAAAACGCGTTTAAAGTTTTGCACAAGATTTTTTTAAATATCTCCAAAAATATTTTTACTACAGACTATTATCGTATATTGGCAGAATCTGTGAATTCCCAGTGATCACAAAAAACACTTAAAATCGCACTATCTCTTCTAGTTTAGCCAGAAAACGCGTTTAAAGTTTTGCACAAGATTTTTCTAAATATCTCCAAAAATATTTTTGCTACAGCCTATTATCGTATATTGGCAGAATCTGTGAACTCCCAGTGATTACAAAAAACACTTAAAATCGCTCTATCTCTTCTAGTTTAGCCAGAAAACGCGTTTAAAGTTTTGCACAAGATTTTTTTAAATATCTCCAAAAATATTTTTGCTACAGCCTATTATCGTATATTGGCAGAATCTGTGAACTCCCAGTCATCACAAAAAACACTTAAAATCGCTCTATCTCTTCTAGTTTAGCCAGAAAACGCGTTTAAAGTTTTGCACAAGATTTTTTTAAATATCTCCAAAAATATTTTCACTACAGCCTATTATCGTATATTGGCAGAATCTGTGAATTCCCAGTGATCACAAAAAACACTTGAAATCGCTCTATCTCTTCTAGTTTAGCCAGAAAACGCGTTTAAAGTTTTGCAAAAGATTTTTTAAATATCTCCAAAATTATTTTTGGTACAGCCTATTATCGTATATTGGCAGAATCTGTGAGTTCCCAGTGATCACAAAAAACACTTAAAATCGCTCTATCTCTTCTAGTTTAGCCAGAAAACGCGGTTAAAGTTTTGCAAAAGATTTTTTTAAATATCTCCAAAAATATTTTTGGTACAGCCTATTATCGTATATTGGCAGAATCTGTGAGTTCCCAGTGATCACAAAAAACACTTAAAATCGCTCTATCTCTTCTAGTTTAGCCAGAAAATGCGTTTAAGGTTTTGCAAAAGATTTTTTTAAATATCTCCAAAAATATTTTTGGTACAGCCTATTATCGTATATTGGCAGAATCTGTGAATTCCCAGTGATCACAAAAATCACTTAAAATCGCTCTATCTCTTCTAGTTTAGCCAGAAAACGCGTTTAAAGTTTTGCAAAAGATTTTTTTTAAATATCTCCAAAAATATTTTTGCTACAGCCTATTATCGTATATTGGCAGAATCTGTGAATTCCCAGTGATCACAAAAAACACTTAAAATCGCTCTATCTCTTCTAGTTTAGCCAGAAAACGCCTTTAAAGTTTTGCAAAAGATTTTTTTAAATATCTCCAAAAATAGTTTTGGTACAGCCTATTATCGTATATTGGCAGAATCTGTGAATTCCCAGTAATCACAAAAAACACTTAAAATCGCTCTATCTCTTCTAGTTTAGCCAGAAAACGCGTTTAAAGTTTTGCACAAGATTTTTTTAAATATCTCCAAAAATATTTTCACTACAGCCTATTATCGTATATTGGCAGAATCTGTGAGTTCCCAGTGATCACAAAAAACACTCAAAAACGCTCTATCTCTTCTAGTTTAGCCAGAAAACGCGTTTAAAGTTTTGCAAAAGATTTTTTTAAATATCTCCAAAAATATTTTTGGTACAGCCTATTATCGTATATTGGCAGAATCTGTGAATTCCCAGTGATCACAAAAAAACACTTAAAATCGCTCTATCTCTTCTAGTTTAGCCAGAAAACGCGTTTAAAGTTTTGCACAAGATTTTTTTAAATATCTCCAAAAATATTTTTGCTACAGCCTATTATCGTATATTGGCAGAATCTGTGAATTCCCAGTGATCACAAAAAACACTTAAAATCGCTCTATCTCTTCTAGTTTAGCCAGAAAACGTGTTTGAAGTTTTGCACAAGATTTTTTTAAATATCTCCAAAAATATTTTCACTACAGCCTATTATCCTATATTGGCAGAATCTGTGAGTTCCCAGTGATCACAAAAATATTTTTGCTACAGCCTATTATCGTATATTGGCAGAATCTGTGAATTCCCAGTGATCACAAAAATATTTTTGGTACAGCCTATTATCGTATATTGGCAGAATCTGTGAATTCCCAGTGATCACAAAAAACACTTAAAATCGCTCTATCTCTTCTAGTTTAGCCAGAAAACACGTTTAAAGTTCTGCAAAAGATTTTTTTAAATATCTCCAAAAATATTTTCGCTACAGCCTATTATCGTATATTGGCAGAAACTGTGAATTCCCAGTGATCACAAAAATATTTTTGCTACAGCCTATTATCGTATATTGGCAGAATTCCCAGTGATCACAAAAAACACTTAAAATCGCTCTATCTCTTCTAGTTTAGCCAGAAAACGCGTTTAAAGTTTTGCAAAAGATTTTTTTAAATATCTCCAAAAATATTTTTGCTACAGCCTATTATCGTATATTGGCAGAATCTGTGAATTCCCAGTGATCACAAAAATATTTTTGGTACAGCCTATTATCGTATATTGGCAGAATCTGTGAATTCCCAGTGATCACAAAAAACACTTAAAATCGCTCTATCTCTTCTAGTTTAGCCAGAAAACACGTTTAAAGTTCTGCAAAAGATTTTTTTAAATATCTCCAAAAATATTTTCGCTACAGCCTATTATCGTATATTGGCAGAAACTGTGAATTAACAGTGATCACAAAAATATTTTTGCTACAGCCTATTATCGTATATTGGCAGAATTCCCAGTGATCACAAAAAACACTTAAAATCGCTCTATCTAGTTTAGCCAGAAAACGCGTTTAAAGTTTTGCAAAAGATTTTTTTTAAATATCTCCAAAAATATTTTTGCTACAGCCTATTATCGTATATTGGCAGAATCTGTGAATTCCCAGTGATCACAAAAAACACTTAAAATCGCTCTATCTCTTCTAGTTTAGCCAGAAAACGCGTTTAAAGTTTTGCAAAAGATTTATTTAAATATCTCCAAAAATATTTTTGCTACAGCCTATTATCGTATATTGGCAGAATCTGTGAATTCCCAGTGATCACAAAAAACACTTAAAATCGCTCTATCTCTTCTAGTTTAGCCAGAAAACGCGTTTAAAGTTTTGCAAAAGATTTTTTTAAATATCTTCAAAAATATTTTTGCTACAACCTATTATCGTATATTGGCAGAATCTGTGAGTTCCCAGTGATCACAAAAAACACTCAAAATCGCTCTATCTCTTCTAGTTTAGCCAGAAAACGCGTTTAAAGTTTTGCAAAAGATTTTTTTAAATATCTCCAAAAATATTTTTGCTACAGCCTATTATCGTATATTGGCAGAATCTGTGAATTCCCAGTGATCACAAAAATATTTTTGGTACAGCCTATTATCGTATATTGGCAGAATCTGTGAATTCCCAGTGATCACAAAAAACACTTAAAATCGCTCTATCTCTTCTAGTTTAGCCAGAAAACACGTTTAAAGTTCTGCAAAAGATTTTTTTAAATATCTCCAAAAATATTTTCGCTACAGCCTATTATCGTATATTGGCAGAAACTGTGAATTAACAGTGATCACAAAAATATTTTTGCTACAGCCTATTATCGTATATTGGCAGAATTCCCAGTGATCAAAAAAAACACTTAAAATCGCTCTATCTCTTCTAGTTTAGCCAGAAAACGCGTTTAAAGTTTTGCAAAAGATTTTTTTAAATATCTCCAAAAATATTTTCGATACAGCCTATTATCGTATATTGGCAGAATCTGTGAATTCCCAGTGATCACAAAAAATACTTAAAATCGCTCTATCTCTTCTAGTTTAGCCAGAAAACGCGTTTAAAGTTTTGCAAAAGATTTTTTTAAATATCTCCAAAAATATTTTTGGTACAGCCTATTATCGTATATTGGCAGAATCAGTGAATTCCCAGTGATCACAAAAAACACTTAAAATCGCTCTATCTCTTCTAGTTTAGCCAGAAAACGCGTTTAAAGTTTTGCAAAAGATTTTTTTAAATATCTTCAAAAATATTTTTGCTACAACCTATTATCGTATATTGGCAGAATCTGTGAGTTCCCAGTGATCACAAAAAACACTCAAAATCGCTCTATCTCTTCTAGTTTAGCCAGAAAACGCGTTTAAAGTTTTGCAAAAGATTTTTTTAAATATCTCCAAAAATATTTTTGCTACAGCCTATTATCGTATATTGGCAGAATCTGTGAGTTCCCAGTGATCACAAAAAACACTCAAAATCGCTCTATCTCTTCTAGTTTAGCCAGAAAACGCGTTTAAAGTTTTGCAAAAGATTTTTTTAAATATCTCCAAAAATATTTTTGCTACAGCCTATTATCGTATATTGGCAGAATCTGTGAGTTCCCAGTGATCACAAAAAACACTCAAAATCGCTCTATCTCTTCTAGTTTAGCCAGAAAACGCGTTTAAAGTTTTGCAAAAGATTTTTTTAAATATCTCCAAAAATATTTTCGCTACAGCCTATTATCGTATATTGGCAGAAACTGTGAATTAACAGTGATCACAAAAATATTTTTGCTACAGCCTATTATCGTATATTGGCAGAATTCCCAGTGATCACAAAAATATTTTTGGTACAGCCTATTATCGTATATTGGCAGAATCTGTGAATTCCCAGTGATCACAAAAAACACATAAAATCGCTCTATCTCTTCTAGTTTAGCCAGAAAACGCGTTTAAAGTTTTGCAAAAGATTTTTTTAAATATCTCCAAAAATATTTTTGGTACAGCCTATTATCGTATATTGGCAGAATCAGTGAATTCCCAGTGATCACAAAAAACACTTAAAATCGCTCTATCTCTTCTAGTTTAGCCAGAAAACGCGTTTAAAGTTTTGCACAAGATTTTTTTAAATATCTCCAAAAATATTTTCACTACAGCCTATTATCGTATATTGGCAGAATCTGTGATTTCCCAGTGATCACAAAAAACACTTAAAATCGCTCTATCTCTTCTAGTTTAGCCAGAAAACGCGTTTAAAGTTTTGCAAAAGATTTTTTTAAATATCTCCAAAAATATTTTTGCTACAGCCTATTATCGTATATTGGCAGAATCTGTGAATTCCCAGTGATCACAAAAATATTTTTGGTACAGCCTATTATCGTATATTGGCAGAATCTGTGAATTCCCAGTGATCACAAAAAACACTTAAAATCGCTCTATCTCTTCTAGTTTAGCCAGAAAACACGTTTAAAGTTCTGCAAAAGATTTTTTTAAATATCTCCAAAAATATTTTCGCTACAGCCTATTATCGTATATTGGCAGAAGCTGTGAATTAACAGTGATCACAAAAATATTTTTGCTACAGCCTATTATCGTATATTGGCAGAATTCCCAGTGATCACAAAAAACACTTAAAATCGCTCTATCTCTTCTAGTTTAGCCAGAAAACGCGTTTAAAGTTTTGCAAAAGATTTTTTTAAATATCTCCAAAAATATTTTTGCTACAGCCTATTATCGTATATTGGCAGAATCTGTGAATTCCCAGTGATCACAAAAAACACTTAAAATCGCTCTATCTCTTCTAGTTTAGCCAGAAAACGCGTTTAAAGTTTTGCAAAAGATTTATTTAAATATCTCCAAAAATATTTTTGCTACAGCCTATTATCGTATATTGGCAGAATCTGTGAATTCCCAGTGATCACAAAAAACACTTAAAATCGCTCTATCTCTTCTAGTTTAGCCAGAAAACGCGTTTAAAGTTTTGCAAAAGATTTTTTTTAAATATCTTCAAAAATATTTTTGCTACAACCTATTATCGTATATTGGCAGAATCTGTGAGTTCCCAGTGATCACAAAAAACACTCAAAATCGCTCTATCTCTTCTAGTTTAGCCAGAAAACGCGTTTAAAGTTTTGCAAAAGATTTTTTTAAATATCTCCAAAAATATTTTTGCTACAGCCTATTATCGTATATTGGCAGAAACTGTGAATTAACAGTGATCACAAAAATATTTTTGCTACAGCCTATTATCGTATATTGGCAGAATTCCCAGTGATCACAAAAAACACTTAAAATCGCTCTATCTCTTCTAGTTTAGCCAGAAAACGCGTTTAAAGTTTTGCAAAAGATTTTTTTAAATATCTCCAAAAATATTTTCGATACAGCCTATTATCGTATATTGGCAGAATCTGTGAATTCCCAGTGATCACAAAAAACACTTAAAATCGCTCTATCTCTTCTAGTTTAGCCAGAAAACGCGTTTAAAGTTTTGCAAAAGATTTTTTTAAATATCTCCAAAAATATTTTTGGTACAGCCTATTATCGTATATTGGCAGAATCAGTGAATTCCCAGTGATCACAAAAAACACTTAAAATCGCTCTATCTCTTCTAGTTTAGCCAGAAAACGCGTTTAAAGTTTTGCAAAAGATTTTTTTAAATATCTTCAAAAATATTTTTGCTACAACCTATTATCGTATATTGGCAGAATCTGTGAGTTCCCAGTGATCACAAAAAACACTCAAAATCGCTCTATCTCTTCTAGTTTAGCCAGAAAACGCGTTTAAAGTTTTGCAAAAGATTTTTTTAAATATCTCCAAAAATATTTTTGCTACAGCCTATTATCGTATATTGGCAGAATCTGTGAGTTCCCAGTGATCACAAAAAACACTCAAAATCGCTCTATCTCTTCTAGTTTAGCCAGAAAACGCGTTTAAAGTTTTGCAAAAGATTTTTTTAAATATCTCCAAAAATATTTTTGCTACAGCCTATTATCGTATATTGGCAGAATCTGTGAGTTCCCAGTGATCACAAAAAACACTCAAAATCGCTCTATCTCTTCTAGTTTAGCCAGAAAACGCGTTTAAAGTTTTGCAAAAGATTTTTTTAAATATCTCCAAAAATATTTTTGGTACAGCCTATTATCGTATATTGGCAGAATCTGTGAATTCCCAGTGATCACAAAAAACACTTAAAATCGCTCTATCTCTTCTAGTTTAGCCAGAAAACGCGTTTAAAGTTTTGCAAAAGATTTTTTTAAATATCTCCAAAAATATTTTTGGTACAGCCTATTATCGTATATTGGCAGAATCTGTGAATTCCCAGTGATCACAAAAAACACTTAAAATCGCTCTATCTCTTCTAGTTTAGCCAGAAAACGCGTTTAAAGTTTTGCAAAAGATTTTTTTAAATATCTCCAAAAATATTTTTACTACAGCCTATTATCGTATATTGGCAGAATCTGTGAATTCCCAGTGATCACAAAAAACACTCAAAATCGCTCTATCTCTTCTAGTTTAGCCAGAAAACGCGTTTAAAGTTTTGCAAAAGATTTTTTTAAATATCTCCAAAAATATTTTTGCTACAGCCTATTATCGTATATTGGCAGAATCTGTGAGTTCCCAGTGATCACAAAAAACACTCAAAATCGCTCTATCTCTTCTAGTTTAGCCAGAAAACGCGTTTAAAGTTTTGCAAAAGATTTTTTTAAATATCTCCAAAAATATTTTTGCTACAGCCTATTATCGTATATTGGCAGAATCTGTGAGTTCCCAGTGATCACAAAAACCACTCAAAATCGCTCTATCTCTTCTAGTTTAGCCAGAAAACGCGTTTAAAGTTTTGCAAAAGATTTTTTTAAATATCTCTAAAAATATTTTTGGTACAGCCTATTATCGTATATTGGCAGAATCTGTGAATTCCCAGTGATCACAAAAAACACTTAAAATCGCTCTATCTCTTCTAGTTTAGCCAGAAAACGCGTTTAAAGTTCTGCAAAAGATTTTTTTAGATATCTCCAAAAATATTTTCGCTACAGCCTATTATCGTATATTGGCAGAATCTGTGAACTCCCAGTGATCACAAAAAACACTTAAAATCGCTCTATCTCTTCTAGTTTAGCCAGAAAACGCGTTTAAAGTTTTGCACAAGATTTTTTTAAATATCTCCAAAAATATTTTCAGTACAGCCTATTATCGTATATTGGCAGAATCTGTGATTTCCCAGTGATCACAAAAAACACTCAAAAACGCTCTATCTCTTCTAGTTTAGCCAGAAAACGCGTTTAAAGTTTTGCAAAAGATTTTTTTAAATATCTCCAAAAATATTTTTGGTCTGTGAATTCCCAGTGATCACAAAAAACACTTAAAATCGCTCTATCTCTTCTAGTTTAGCCAGAAAACGCGTTTAAAGTTTTGCAAAAGATTTTTTTAAATATCTCCAAAAATATTTTTGCTACAGCCTATTATCGTATATTGGCAGAATCTGTGAATTCCCAGTGATTACAAAAAACACTTAAAATCGCTCTATCTCTTCTAGTTTAGCCAGAAAACGCGTTTAAAGTTTTGCACAAGATTTTTTTAAATATCTCCAAAAATATTTTCACTACAGCCTATTATCGTATATTGGCAGAATCTGTGATTTCCCAGTGATCACAAAAAACACTTAAAATCGCTCTATCTCTTCTAGTTTAGCCAGAAAACGCGTTTAAAGTTTTGCAAAAGATTTTTTTAAATATCTCCAAAAATATTTTCACTACAGCCTATTATCGTATATTGGCAGAATCTGTGATTTCCCAGTGATCACAAAAAACACTTAAAATCGCTCTATCTCTTCTAGTTTAGCCAGAAAACGCGTTTAAAGTTTTGCAAAAGATTTTTTTAAATATCTCCAAAAATATTTTTGCTACAGCCTATTATCGTATATTGGCAGAATCTGTGATTTCCCAGTGATCACAAAAAACACTTAAAATCGCTCTATCTCTTCTAGTTTAGCCAGAAAACGCGTTTAAAGTTTTGCACAAGATTTTTTTAAATATCTCCAAAAATATTTTCACTACAGCCTATTATCGTATATTGGCAGAATCTGTGATTTCCCAGTGATCACAAAAAACACTTAAAATCGCTCTATCTCTTCTAGTTTAGCCAGAAAACGCGTTTAAAGTTTTGCAAAAGATTTTTTTAAATATCTCCAAAAATATTTTTGCTACAGCCTATTATCGTATATTGGCAGAATCTGTGAATTCCCAGTGATCACAAAAATATTTTTGGTACAGCCTATTATCGTATATTGGCAGAATCTGTGAATTCCCAGTGATCACAAAAAACACTTAAAATCGCTCTATCTCTTCTAGTTTAGCCAGAAAACGCGTTTAAAGTTCTGCAAAAGATTTTTTTAAATATCTCCAAAAATATTTTCGCTACAGCCTATTATCGTATATTGGCAGAAGCTGTGAATTAACAGTGATCACAAAAATATTTTTGCTACAGCCTATTATCGTATATTGGCAGAATTCCCAGTGATCACAAAAAACACTTAAAATCGCTCTATCTCTTCTAGTTTAGCCAGAAAACGCGTTTAAAGTTTTGCAAAAGATTTTTTTAAATATCTCCAAAAATATTTTTGCTACAGCCTATTATCGTATATTGGCAGAATCTGTGAATTCCCAGTGATCACAAAAAACACTTAAAATCGCTCTATCTCTTCTAGTTTAGCCAGAAAACGCGTTTAAAGTTTTGCAAAAGATTTATTTAAATATCTCCAAAAATATTTTTGCTACAGCCTATTATCGTATATTGGCAGAATCTGTGAATTCCCAGTGATCACAAAAAACACTTAAAATCGCTCTATCTCTTCTAGTTTAGCCAGAAAACGCGTTTAAAGTTTTGCAAAAGATTTTTTTAAATATCTTCAAAAATATTTTTGCTACAACCTATTATCGTATATTGGCAGAATCTGTGAGTTCCCAGTGATCACAAAAAACACTCAAAATCGCTCTATCTCTTCTAGTTTAGCCAGAAAACGCGTTTAAAGTTTTGCAAAAGATTTTTTTAAATATCTTCAAAAATATTTTTGCTACAACCTATTATCGTATATTGGCAGAATCTGTGAGTTCCCAGTGATCACAAAAAACACTCAAAATCGCTCTATCTCTTCTAGTTTAGCCAGAAAACGCGTTTAAAGTTTTGCAAAAGATTTTTTTAAATATCTCCAAAAATATTTTTGCTACAGCCTATTATCGTATATTGGCAGAATCTGTGAGTTCCCAGTGATCACAAAAAACACTCAAAATCGCTCTATCTCTTCTAGTTTAGCCAGAAAACGCGTTTAAAGTTTTGCAAAAGATTTTTTTAAATATCTCCAAAAATATTTTTGCTACAGCCTATTATCGTATATTGGCAGAATCTGTGAGTTCCCAGTGATCACAAAAACCACTCAAAATCGCTCTATCTCTTCTAGTTTAGCCAGAAAACGCGTTTAAAGTTTTGCAAAAGATTTTTTTAAATATCTCTAAAAATATTTTTGGTACAGCCTATTATCGTATATTGGCAGAATCTGTGAGTTCCCAGTGATCACAAAAACCACTCAAAATCGCTCTATCTCTTCTAGTTTAGCCAGAAAACGCGTTTAAAGTTCTGCAAAAGATTTTTTTAGATATCTCCAAAAATATTTTCGCTACAGCCTATTATCGTATATTGGCAGAATCTGTGAACTCCCAGTGATCACAAAAAACACTTAAAATCGCTCTATCTCTTCTAGTTTAGCCAGAAAACGCGTTTAAAGTTTTGCACAAGATTTTTTTAAATAATATCTCCAAAAATATTTTCAGTACAGCCTATTATCGTATATTGGCAGAATCTGTGAATTCCCAGTGATCACAAAAATATTTTTGGTACAGCCTATTATCGTATATTGGCAGAATCTGTGAATTCCCAGTGATCACAAAAAACACTTAAAATCGCTCTATCTCTTCTAGTTTAGCCAGAAAACGCGTTTAAAGTTTTGCAAAAGATTTTTTTAAATATCTTCAAAAATATTTTTGCTACAACCTATTATCGTATATTGGCAGAATCTGTGAGTTCCCAGTGATCACAAAAAACACTCAAAATCGCTCTATCTCTTCTAGTTTAGCCAGAAAACGCGTTTAAAGTTTTGCAAAAGATTTTTTTAAATATCTCCAAAAATATTTTTGCTACAGCCTATTATCGTATATTGGCAGAATCTGTGAATTCCCAGTGATCACAAAAATATTTTTGGTACAGCCTATTATCGTATATTGGCAGAATCTGTGAATTCCCAGTGATCACAAAAAACACTTAAAATCGCTCTATCTCTTCTAGTTTAGCCAGAAAACACGTTTAAAGTTCTGCAAAAGATTTTTTTAAATATCTCCAAAAATATTTTCGCTACAGCCTATTATCGTATATTGGCAGAAACTGTGAATTAACACTGATCACAAAAATATTTTTGCTACAGCCTATTATCGTATATTGGCAGAATTCCCAGTGATCACAAAAAACACTTAAAATCGCTCTATCTCTTCTAGTTTAGCCAGAAAACGCGTTTAAAGTTTTGCAAAAGATTTTTTTAAATATCTCCAAAAATATTTTCGATACAGCCTATTATCGTATATTGGCAGAATCTGTGAATTCCCAGTGATCACAAAAAACACTTAAAATCGCTCTATCTCTTCTAGTTTAGCCAGAAAACGCGTTTAAAGTTTTGCAAAAGATTTTTTTAAATATCTCCAAAAATATTTTTGGTACAGCCTATTATCGTATATTGGCAGAATCAGTGAATTCCCAGTGATCACAAAAAACACTTAAAATCGCTCTATCTCTTCTAGTTTAGCCAGAAAACGCGTTTAAAGTTTTGCAAAAGATTTTTTTAAATATCTTCAAAAATATTTTTGCTACAACCTATTATCGTATATTGGCAGAATCTGTGAGTTCCCAGTGATCACAAAAAACACTCAAAATCGCTCTATCTCTTCTAGTTTAGCCAGAAAACGCGTTTAAAGTTTTGCAAAAGATTTTTTTAAATATCTCCAAAAATATTTTTGCTACAGCCTATTATCGTATATTGGCAGAATCTGTGAGTTCCCAGTGATCACAAAAAACACTCAAAATCGCTCTATCTCTTCTAGTTTAGCCAGAAAACGCGTTTAAAGTTTTGCAAAAGATTTTTTTAAATATCTCCAAAAATATTTTTGCTACAGCCTATTATCGTATATTGGCAGAATCTGTGAGTTCCCAGTGATCACAAAAAACACTCAAAATCGCTCTATCTCTTCTAGTTTAGCCAGAAAACGCGTTTAAAGTTTTGCAAAAGATTTTTTTTAAATATCTCCAAAAATATTTTTGGTACAGCCTATTATTGTATATTGGCAGAATCTGTGAATTCCCAGTGATCACAAAAAACACTTAAAATCGCTCTATCTCTTCTAGTTTAGCCAGAAAACGCGTTTAAAGTTTTGCAAAAGATTTTTTTAAATATCTCCAAAAATATTTTTGGTACAGCCTATTATCGTATATTGGCAGAATCTGTGAATTCCCAGTGATCACAAAAAACACTTAAAATCGCTCTATCTCTTCTAGTTTAGCCAGAAAACGCGTTTAAAGTTTTGCAAAAGATTTTTTTAAATATCTCCAAAAATATTTTTGCTACAGCCTATTATCGTATATTGGCAGAATCTGTGAATTCCCAGTGATCACAAAAAACACTTAAAATCGCTCTATCTCTTCTAGTTTAGCCAGAAAACGCGTTTAAAGTTTTGCAAAAGATTTTTTTAAATATCTTCAAAAATATTTTTGCTACAACCTATTATCGTATATTGGCAGAATCTGTGAGTTCCCAGTGATCACAAAAAACACTCAAAATCGCTCTATCTCTTCTAGTTTAGCCAGAAAACGCGTTTAAAGTTTTGCAAAAGATTTTTTTAAATATCTCCAAAAATATTTTTGCTACAGCCTATTATCGTATATTGGCAGAATCTGTGAGTTCCCAGTGATCACAAAAAACACTCAAAATCGCTCTATCTCTTCTAGTTTAGCCAGAAAACGCGTTTAAAGTTTTGCAAAAGATTTTTTTAAATATCTCCAAAAATATTTTTGCTACAGCCTATTATCGTATATTGGCAGAATCTGTGAGTTCCCAGTGATCACAAAAACCACTCAAAATCGCTCTATCTCTTCTAGTTTAGCCAGAAAACGCGTTTAAAGTTTTGCAAAAGATTTTTTTAAATATCTCTAAAAATATTTTTGGTACAGCCTATTATCGTATATTGGCAGAATCTGTGAATTCCCAGTGATCACAAAAAACACTTAAAATCGCTCTATCTCTTCTAGTTTAGCCAGAAAACGCGTTTAAAGTTCTGCAAAAGATTTTTTTAGATATCTCCAAAAATATTTTCGCTACAGCCTATTATCGTATATTGGCAGAATCTGTGAACTCCCAGTGATCACAAAAAACACTTAAAATCGCTCTATCTCTTCTAGTTTAGCCAGAAAACGCGTTTAAAGTTTTGCACAAGATTTTTTTAAATATCTCCAAAAATATTTTCAGTACAGCCTATTATCGTATATTGGCAGAATCTGTGATTTCCCAGTGATCACAAAAAACACTCTAGTTTAGCCAGAAAACGCGTTTAAAGTTTTGCAAAAGATTTTTTTAAATATCTCCAAAAATATTTTTGGTCTGTGAATTCCCAGTGATCACAAAAAACACTTAAAATCGCTCTATCTCTTCTAGTTTAGCCAGAAAACGCGTTTAAAGTTTTGCAAAAGATTTTTTTAAATATCTCCAAAAATATTTTTGCTACAGCCTATTATCGTATATTGGCAGAATCTGTGAATTCCCAGTGATCACAAAAAACACTTAAAATCGCTCTATCTCTTCTAGTTTAGCCAGAAAACGCGTTTAAAGTTTTGCAAAAGATTTTTTTAAATATCTCCAAAAATATTTTTGCTACAGCCTATTATCGTATATTGGCAGAATCTGTGAATTCCCAGTGATCACAAAAAACACTTAAAATCGCTCTATCTCTTCTAGTTTAGCCAGAAAACGCGTTTAAAGTTTTGCAAAAGATTTATTTAAATATCTCCAAAAATATTTTTGCTACAGCCTATTATCGTATATTGGCAGAATCTGTGAATTCCCAGTGATCACAAAAAACACTTAAAATCGCTCTATCTCTTCTAGTTTAGCCAGAAAACGCGTTTAAAGTTTTGCAAAAGATTTTTTTAAATATCTTCAAAAATATTTTTGCTACAACCTATTATCGTATATTGGCAGAATCTGTGAGTTCCCAGTGATCACAAAAAACACTCAAAATCGCTCTATCTCTTCTAGTTTAGCCAGAAAACGCGTTTAAAGTTTTGCAAAAGATTTTTTTAAATATCTCCAAAAATATTTTTGCTACAGCCTATTATCGTATATTGGCAGAATCTGTGAGTTCCCAGTGATCACAAAAAACACTCAAAATCGCTCTATCTCTTCTAGTTTAGCCAGAAAACGCGTTTAAAGTTTTGCAAAAGATTTTTTTAAATATCTCCAAAAATATTTTTGCTACAGCCTATTATCGTATATTGGCAGAATCTGTGAGTTCCCAGTGATCACAAAAACCACTCAAAATCGCTCTATCTCTTCTAGTTTAGCCAGAAAACGCGTTTAAAGTTTTGCAAAAGATTTTTTTAAATATCTCTAAAAATATTTTTGCTACAGCCTATAATTATATATTGGCAGAATCTGTGAGTTCCCAGTGATCACAAAAACCACTCAAAATCGCTCTATCTCTTCTAGTTTAGCCAGAAAACA